>NC_056746.1:1123828639-1123933639 GCF_019279795.1 Protopterus annectens
TATCCCATACACACATCTGTAGATGGGATCTGGCTCTTCCAGGAGTTCTTGTTGTATTACAACCCAAGTGTTACATTGATATGCTGTGTGATCAAGAGCAATGTCTGCTACAAGACATGCTATTTCTACCACTGCCACAGCCATGGGAACATCCTCTTCTGGGCGAAGACACCTCAACAGCAGATGTAGCTATGGAAACGCTAGCACTGCAGGAGCATGATCTGAGTCATCCTTGCCCATGATGGATCTCATCTATGGAAGTAGAACTGGACTAGCTTCATGAATAATACCTCACCCCTGGCAGGAAACCTTGAGAGGACAATGCATATACCAGTACCTATGGAAACTGGGTACAGATCCTGACATGTCTCTGCTAGGGGGTACCACACTTCTCTGAGTTCTATTCTACACAGTAAGCTGTTCTACCTCTCTGGTGCATGTCTCCTGGTAGTAGACTAGCATCAAGGTTGTTCTTATAGCGCATGTAGAGGATGCACTTCTCACATGCTCTGTATCCAGCATATACACACACGCACACAAACAATGTACTCTTTCACTATGCCAGCATCCACAGAGGTTGCATATCCTTGGTGGCAGTTAGATAGTGCTGGTGTTCAATAAAGTCTCACCTATGAATACAGCAAGGCACAATATCCTGTGTAAATAGGGTTCAGCAACAGAAGTATGCATGAAAGTGATGTGTACAAATAGTACAATTTTAAACCAACACACTTAAATTACATACTTTGTAAAGACAGTCATGCAGAGGGGATCCCTGATGTTACTGTATACCACAAATTAGGCAGCTTTAATAAGATGGACAGTGACCAAAGGATCACAAGGATTTAGTTGATGTACACAGACATTAGTACCACACAACAGTCATTGTACACCAACAGTAGTACCATACAACAGTCATTGTACATAGTAATATCATATAACAGTCATTGTACACAGACACTAGTACCATACAACAGTCATTGTACACAGACAGTAGTATCAAACAACAGTCATTGTACACAGGCAGTAGTACCATACAACAGTCATTATACACAGACAGTAGTACCATACAACAGTCATTATACACAGACAGTAGTATCAAACAACAGTCATTGTACACAGACAGTAGTACCACACAACAGTCATTGTACACCAACAGTAGTACCATACAACAGTCATTGTACATAGTAGTATCATATAACAGTCATTGTACACAGACACTAGTACCATACAACAGTCATTGTACACAGACAGTAGTATCAAACAACAGTCATTGTACACAGGCAGTAGTACCATACAACAGTCATTATACACAGACAGTAGTATCATACAACAGTCATTGTACATAGTAGTATCATACAACAGTCATTGTACACAGACAATAGTACCATACAATAGTCATTGTGCACAGACAGTACCATCATACAACAGTCATTGTACACAGACACTCGTACCATAGAACAGTCATCATACACAGACAGTAGTATCATACAACAGTCATTGTACAGAGACAGTAGTACTATCATACAACAGTCATTGTACACACAGTAGTATCATATGACAGTCATTGTACACAGACAGTAGTATCATACAACATTCATTGTACACAGACAGTCGTACCATAGAACAGTCATTGTGCACAGACAGTAGTACCATAGAGCAGTCATATTGCTACCTTTGAAATAGAAGGTTAGCACAGGAATGTCAGTAATATATAAAACCTGTACTTTATGCAAATCCATCTATACTCTCTGAAAAGATTGTAATATTAACAGCTGTATAGTATGAAGCAATATTATGAGTAGTATTTAAAGTCTGTCCCTCATATTTTTTGGCTTTATCCAGAATTGTTTTGCTAAGATGTTGAGAAGTATGGTCTGTAATTCCTTTTATTACAGTACCTGTGAGGGAAATGCATGTCTAAGTAGCATTTTTTCTTTATATATGCACATTTGTTTCAGACATCCACATTACTGAGTGTTGGACTACAGACATTAGTTAGGTTGTACAAGTAGCTCAACATGTTAAACTTTCCCCTCATGTTAAATTTTCTACTTTGGCTAATGAAGTTCACAGATGACTGCAAACTAGGAGCCATAATCGAAACTCCTAACGATGTGGGCATCTTACTAAAGGGCCTCACTGAGACAGATGCCTGGTGTCAAAGCCATGGCCTCAAGCTCAATGCCAAAAAGTGCATTGTCACCCCCTTTGGTAAAAACTCTGTACCCATGAACTACAACATAGGTGGTTGTAAACTTAACACCGAAAGTGTGATAAGAAACCTTGGGACAGGTAGGCAGTAGTCTATCCTTTGATAATCATATCGCCACAGTAGTCAGGAAATCCTTCTATGTGGCACACCTCATCACAAAAGGTTTCTCATCCAGAAAAAAGAGGTCATTGCCCCCCTCTACTCATCAGTCATTAGACCCATTATAGAGTACAACACCCCTTTTGGTATGTACCTCATAAGACATCTACAATAACTGGAAAGGCCACAGAAATACCTCACAAAGAGGATTACCAGCCTCAAACAGATGCATAATAATGAAAAGAAAAAAAGGAAGTCATTGTTCCTCTCTACTCATCCCTCATCAGACCCATTATAGAGTACATTTATGCCGTTTGGCATTTATCTCACAAGACACCTACAACAATTGGAAAGGCCACAGAAATACCTCACTAAGAGGATTACCGGCCTCAAACAGATGCCATACCCAGACTGTCTCAAAAAACTCTAGCTGTACTCCATCACATATCGCCTACTCAGAGGCGATCTCTGCCTTACATACAAAGCTATGCCAAACCCAGAGCTGTTGGACATGCTCCACTTAAAGAAATCCCAATCCCTCTGAGCTACATGCTCTAGAGACCTAAACCTTGTCACAACAATAAACAGAACATGCTGGAGGATAGATTCCTGTCCCAGAGACTTTCCATACTCTGGAATAAACTAGCTATCTATATCAAACAAAAGCCCCTCATTAGTACTCTTCAAGAAAAATCTTGATGATTGGCTGGGAGATAGGAAATTCACCCTGGGGTCACTTCCGTGGCTCTGCTCGACAGTGGCACAGGAAAATAATATTCTTGGGTGGCAAAATCCAGGGTACCTTTTTGGCTGGGCTTGTATAGGCCCTAAGGCCAATAGCCTAGTACCTACCTAAGAGCCTCTGAACCTATGGAATGCATATGATAACTTATTATTTCAGCTATAATACCAGCCACCTTATAATGGTAAAGATCTATAGCAACTTCACTATTCATTGTATCTGTCTCTCTCTCTCTCTCTCTCTCTCCTCCACCTTGCTTGACAATATCTTTTCTGTTACATACAGTTACCTGGTTTATTAGTTTATTCCTCTCCTTTTATTTTACCATTAGAAAGAACAGCATATAAACTTGCATCAATCCCTCAGGCAAGGAATGCTGGAACCCAATATGTGACAAAAGCAGCACTACCACCACAGGCAACACTAGAAACACCCTCAAAATCTGGGTCCCCAGCCAGCCTCAGTCATCTCCACACTTCTTGCCCCAACTGTACCACCCAGTACAGTTAGCTCTGCATCATATGCTAGTACTGTTGTACGCGTCAGTAGTAGTGCCAGTGAAAGTGACCGTTTTGTCAAACATTGGCAGCTGGCTGACACAGTGGTGGAGATCACTGACAGGAATTAAGGTGTACATATTGGCCACAAAGAAAGCCTCCTTCTGATACTCATTTAGTTGCAACTCTGCCCACTGCTGGTTCTACCATCTCAGTAAGAGCCCAGTGGTGAGGAAAAAGACAGTGGCAAGAAAGCTCTCATTGGATCACAGTTGGCAGGGACAGCAGCTGCACAACTCTACACAATCACCCATCCTGGTGTTACTCTCCTTTCATTTTGTGTCTTTGCCCTTCCAAGTTTGTTGTCCAATCCTCCACCTTACCTTATTCTACCATCTGTTTGTCTGATGCCTCCCCTCTGTTTGTCTGATGTCTCCTGCACTATTGCACTAGCATATCCTCTGTGAGCCATGCCTGTTTTCTATGCGTGTTTGTTTGACCCTAACCCTTTTACCTTTATCTTCCTCCACTTACTCCCTTTCCCAATTTAACTTCTCTTCATATATGAAAAATAGGCACCTGACCCCCCCCAAACACATTTAGTTCACAATTTCTACCTCCACTGCAATAATTCTTTAAGTTTTCACCTTTTTTTCTACCATCCACTTGCTTCCCCTTTTCATCTCTTCCCTATACTCCAATTTTCATCTTTTATTCTATCAATAAATATATGAATATATGCAAATCATTGTTCTTTAAGGCTTCTAAGTCACTTCTTCTTGCTGCTGTTGAACATGAGAGATCACACAGAGCATTGCTGATGTATGTGTACAACCAATGAGCACTGCTACTGCTTGCCTTACACTGTAGCCACACCCAAGCGCTGCATGCAGTCAAGCAGACCCTGCTGTTGCCATGAGTGGCATATTTAATAAGCTTATCTGCTTGCAGTTTCCATCGCTTTTCAATATATCTGAGCAATATAGGCTCATAATGCACACCATGCCTCCCAACTGTCCAGATTTTCACAGAATGTCCAGATTTTTGCCTCATATTTTTGGCCTGTTTCTCATAAAATTGTGTTTTTTGGCAAATCACTGCTAAATCATTGAAGACTGATGTCAGAAAATAATATTAGATATTTGACTTTCAGACTTCATATCCATCATAAAATTCTCACTAACGTAAAACCTGTTAACCTATTAAAACTCTCTATGTTTGTAAGAGCGATATTGAAAAAATGTCCCTATTTTTCAGACTTTGTCCCCACAATTATTTGTTGCTTTTTCAGATTTCTTCCTCTAAGAGGTTGAGAGGTACATTAGCTCACACACACACACACACACACACACACACACACACACACACACACACACACACACACACACACACACACACAGTAAAGGTAGTTGGGTTAGCTGTGATTGCACCTGCACCCTTTTTGAATTCCAAGGAATGTTATTATAAAAAAATGAGCATTTGTCATTCTATTATGCTTCAGAAAAAATTCTCTGCATGTCCCTATGATTTTTTTAAATAAAAGTTATGTTATATTCCATTGAACTCAATAAAATGCACTGTAGAATATTTTTGCATGACAGGAAGGATATACACTTTTTAAGAAGAATTGAAAACAAAGACTTTACTGTTTTTTCCCCTAATTTTCAGCTTTTGGAGGAGAAGGTAAATTGCTGTTATCTGGATTTTTTAGACTACAGAGTTCTATATACTAATTTGGAGATTTCTTAGTATTTAGAGTGCATTGGGAGGTGATGTTTGTAGGCAGACTGACTTCTGGTCTTGTCAATAGTATAGGTGAGTTTGGTAGGTAGGTTTTAAAGGGTGGTAGTTTAAGGAGAGGAAGTGAGAAGAGGGGTTGGGGTAAAGTTTGTAAAGAAGTGAGGTAAGTAAGGATACTGAAAGGGAAAGAGGATTATACATTGGTCATGATGGTCCTGACCTCTTTGGCATTGGTAGTTGGAGCAAGAGGTGCCAGTTACCAGCATCAAGGCAACCAGGAGAAGAGACCAGAATAGCACATGTAAGGTACTGGTGCTGTGCAATGGGAGTGGCAAGTATCCCCCTAGATGGGCTGTTTTGGAGTACAGTAGGTATTTAGTAGTTATGATAAAAATGGTTTCTAAGCTCTTGGTTGCAGTAGGGATGTGCTCTTGGTGGGAGGGGGGGCTAAGGCTATCAGGTGGCCTAGATTGTGGTGCAAAATCATGGTTTAGGGAGGACAATCAGGTGAACACTGAGCTAGAAGAACGAACCAGGAGCTTAGGACAGGTTTACCTGTTCAGGAGCAGACCATGAGAGCTCATAGCAATCGTCCAGTAGCTGGGCTTCTTTCCTCTTATCCAGGTGACATTGTGAGGTCATCATTGCTGTGACTGTGGAGAAAGTTCATTAGGCTCAGGGCTATTCCAGGCTTGAGTGCCTTAGCTGATGATATAGTTCATGATGGGTTAGAGGAATGCATCAGGTTAGGAAATGTGCTCTGGGTTTAGTATTGGTAATCCATGATGCGGATTGTTAATCAAGAGGGGTGTCAGATCATATGGTTTTCAATAGATGAGGTGCACTTGGAGGTAGGTACTTTCCAGTCTCTCATTCAACCTACATTTTATCAGCATATGGTAGAGGAGCACAAGCAGGGTGGGTACAACTAGGTGGTGGTGGTGGTGGGGGGGTTGCAGCAAGAAGAGGAAGACTGGAGGAAAGTTGACACAGGCCACAGAAATGGCATGGCTTTGGATAAGTTTTTCTCTACATGCAGTATATCAGGTGGTCATACAGTAGCAAGTAAATAAATCAACCAAATAAAAAAAGAAAGAAAGAAAATATTCAGCATTGCTGTATGGTGAGTTAGATGGGACACTATCCATGACTCTCAACAGTTGAGTGTGTTGTAGAACATCCAGTTTGCTGTCATATTATCATAGGTTCATAGATTAGTACTATGCTAACTGCTTTTGCAGACCATTTTAAGCCTAGTCAATCACCCCATGTGAGACTCAAACCATGGACCTTGTGTTCATAACGTAAACACCTTCACCTACATGCCAATCTTTCATCCCCCCTCATAACAATCTTTGTTTTATGGTGCAACATCAAGGATGGCAGGCTGTTGTTAAAGCCTGACTTCAGGTTTCATACTTACTAGTCAGATAACACATCTGGATATGAAACCCGTTGTTCTTAATAGTGTTTTATGTTTCAGTGACGAATGATTCAGGAAGTACACCTCTCAATGGTCCAACAGTGTGCAGAATGCCCATGATTTGCTGCAAAGGTTAGCCCTGTCCCTCAAAAAATATTGTCTTGCTTGTGGCCTGTGCACATATTGTCAATCATAATGCTCTTGTTTGGAGTTTCATAACTCCTAGTAATCTGACACTGCATATTGTTCTAAAATCTATTGTTTAGTTGGTAGGTCTCAGAGGTTTATAACCAATGGGACATTAAAGTTTCATAACTTTAGAAAACTGATACTCCATGTTAATGCAAACTCTTGTTTGTTCTTTTGTCGTTTCATTATATCTTTGGACCCTGCTGGTCATGGCGTGTTTTCCTACTAATCTACTCATTATAGCTGGATTTATCCAGGAATTTGAGCAAATCATTTGTGAGATAAGGCAGAAACATGAATAGTAGGGGTGTTACCTTTTATTGTGGTGTGTCCATTTGGAAAGTTGGTCCAAGGGCATACCTTTCAATTGTCTGAAGCCTATGAAGTATATTGGATGTTACTTGCATTCATTTTCTCTTGCTATCATCGCTATTATGATAAAATACTGTGGATTACAGATACAATGAAAAATGACATCAGAATTTCTTGCTGCTTATTGCTCAGAAATGCATCTTGTGCTAAACTGGTCGTTTGTTTAGTTGTAGTGCTATACAATTGCAATAGAAATTATTTCTTCTGTGGGCGATTATCTGCTCTTCACTCCTGCATTATTTGGCTTTGTGTAGAATTCTTGAGGAAAGAAGTTGAGAGGTATATCTGGGAGCCTCATGTGGGTTGGAGATATAGTATAGTTTCATGCTTCTTAGTGCCACTCATGAGCATGCAAGCTTTTCTGCTAACTTTTAAATGAATTTGTGCAGTATCTTTTAATTTGTTTCTGATATAGGGGCCCCCTGTTTTAGGAGCGGATTGCAACCTCTATGCCATGAGCTCCAGTGGATACATGTACTCCTCTGGCTTAGAATAGTAAACGGTTTCATGGGGTCATGTACATGACATGTTTAGCTCTCCCTTCACCCTATTTCTCTCTCATGTTTGATGGTTTTATCTGAGAACAATCTCAGGAAGACAGGGGTAGTCAGGTGGTTAAGTTCACATCTGCTTCTTGGGGGCAGTTTCTTAAGAGTAAGTGATCTAGTTTTCTTCTTCACTGGACATATGGTCTGATATTGAGCATGTGCTAGAGTTACGGTGGGATCCTTTGTAGTGGATATCTGCTGTAGATGAGGATCTAGGGCTGAGGTGAAGAATTTGTAGGGAAAGTTCTTGGACTGGGTGGTTGGCTTTGTGTAGATTAGTGCAAATATTATGTCTTCTATTTTGCAGCATGGCAAATGTGGAGGAGAAGCACAGATGGCATATTATTGCTTTGGCGGTAGATACCTTGTTCAAGGACTAGGCAAGTTAACCACAGCTATCTTCAGGTGTTGTCTCGGGTATATCGCCTAGAGGGAAGTGAAAGTACAAGACCCTTGGGGGCATCTAGTGGCTAAAGGCTCTACTTAGCAGGAGAGAAGGAATCACAGGAAGGAAGGTAGGGTAAGTACTGAGGTGTTGATGGCATCCCAGCCAGATACAGGTGATGACCTTCATGATGTTATTGATGTTATTGAACCTGGGAAGTCTGTGGTCAGACAGCTATGGAGTAGCTGTCTGTTTATTTTATCTATCCATCTATCAAATTATTTATTTATTTTTATTTATTTATTTATTTCCAAACTTTAGATGCAGAGGGTTAGGCAAGTTTGCCGGAGTTGCTGAGAGATGCAGATTTGGGCAATATTGTTTGGGGCTGGTATCACATAGTGACAGGGATCAGGGTGATGTTCTTTGAGTCAGAGGGTCACGTGGCTAGGGCCAACATTTCTGCAACTTCTGGAGCCAAAGCAGGATTAACAGGTTCCAGGCTTGCAGGATATACTGCCCTTCCTGTTTGGAGGTGCTGGGGTTTTCATTAAGGTTCATATCACACTATCCATGAAAGAAAAATTTGGAGGGTTGAATATGTAGACATATTTGACTTGATAGATGCAGATGAGCCCCATAGGAATGCAGAGGTGGAAGTCACAGGTTTAAAGGACTTGAAAACTAAGTTAATTTCTCATGGTAAGAATAGGCCAAGTAGGTTTATGACAAGATAAAGGGACAGTTTGATTTGGTGAGTCATTTACTTGTTGGCACTCACCTTGAAAAAGGATTCCAAGAAAGGTGATTCCAATGTTGGTGTATTTCTTAACCACAAGGGAGGCCCAGTGGTTAATGGGAAGCAACACATGGCTGTGGTACAACTGACATTTTAATTAATTAAAAGCAGTTGATAAGTCCCTTTGTTGGTAGAGATGCCATGCTGACTCATGGTTGAGTACCATGACAGACACTCTGTAGTTTGGACTACAGTTATTTCAGAGGATAGTTTGATGAAAGGAAAAGTATGTTCAGCATTTAATGCATAGAGGTGTTCTTTGCCAGTTTGGAGGTCTTGCATGTCTATTCCCATTATGGAGGATCACATTCTGAAGTGAAATGTTGGTAAAGGAAGGAGATTTTGGGTGAAACTATCTCCCATGCCACAGACTGGTGGTAGGATGGGATAGTGGTTGATCCTGAGTTTTAAATGGAGAGGTAATTTTCATGGTTAACAAAGACAAATAAATAATAAGGGGTGCTGGAGGCTTGTTGTCTTTATGAGGAATGGCCAGAAGGCCAGCTAATGAATCTCCCTGTTAAATTAGGAATTCTGTGGCACCTGCAGGCAGGTTACCCAGACGGGGAATTGATCAGGAGTAAGTGTAAGGGTTTACCCGTGGTTTTTTTTATCAAGTCAAGGGTCAGAAGTTGAAGTAAGTCATGTAAGAATTTGAAGCTGGTGAAATGCATGCAAGACACTGCCTGGGTCCTGTTAGACAAAGATGTAAGGGGGATGTTTAGTCTCACTGGTTAGCCCCCTGTTTCATAGCTAAAGGATCTCAGATTAGGTTGACTAACTACAAAAAATTACAAGAGTGCCATGTGCTGGTAATACTCTATTAATTCTAGCCCATTAACTTGGTTTTAGAAATGTGGATTTGTTATATTTGATATTACCAGTGTCTAAAATGCAGAAATCCTCTTTATGGAATTGAAATATGAGGTATTTTTCTTGCAAACTGAATGAGAGGGGGGTGGGAAATCTGAATTAGAAGACAAAAGAATGGTAACCATATGAAATGTCAAGACCTGGTACAGTGAGTCCCGAAATATGGAAAATGACTGGCCAAATGAATGGATTTATATACATTAAATATGAAATACCACTTTTCAGAATATTCCTTTTTTTCCAAGGTACAAGGTTATCTTGGAGTTGGTATATATATATATATATATATATATATATATATATATATATATATATATATTATATAAGTTTGAGGGGTGTGGGGGTAGAAGGGTTTGCCCCCCCCCTCACTCCTGCGAAAAGAAGCTTAAAGGAAAAGAGTGATTTCTGACATGTGCTCTTCTCCTGTGTTTTTGATCTTATTCTATTTTATTTTTATTTATTTATTTTTTTCTTTGGCTTGTCAGCACTTGGCATTTTGAGTGCTGATATTTCCATAGAAAGCCCAAAAAAACATATTGGGCACACTTTTGAATTAAGCAGCAAGGCTGATAATTACTCTAAACTATATCAACAAATAATGCAATTTATCTCAGTATATGTACTTTGCTTATATTATTCATTTACCTGGATATAACGAAACACCTTTTTCTTCTTATGCAGATTTATTTATTACTTAACTGCGGTCTCATGGAGCAGCTTTGGTAAACGTTTTTTATTAATTTGTTAGGAATAGAAATACATCTTATTTTCAAATGGTATTTTATTTTAGTTTAGGTACAGTATTTTATGATTACTTTTTGAAATGTTTCATTAATATTGACAATATTGCATTTACATATTTAGGTATTTATCTTGCTGAAAATATTTGGGACTGCTATTTGAAATAATATATTTTACAAAATAATATATAATCTGTAAAATACAGCAAATTCAGTTAGCTTCATCAACTGCTGCTCAGATATGAGCTAAAATACAATGTACCAGAAACTGGTCTCAGAAGGTGTATAACCTGAGAAAGACATTTACACAAGCTACCACTTATTTTTCTGTGAAAGCATATAATTCCCTAAGAAACATACACACAATAGACAACAAAGCAGCAGAAAGAAATTAGTGTTATCTCTGATAGGGAAAGTGTATTGTTTATCCTTCTAAAATTATAAAAATACCTTACAGAAAAGTGAACTTTCACAGAGGTGCACCAAAGAAAATCAAAGCTGGTCTTATGAAATATTTATGAGCACGAAAAGATGGACCATCTGTAGTGTAAATTGTTTCAAATGGACTGAAAGCTTTTAAGGATGTTGCCATAATTTTAAGAAGAGATGTAAACCTGGCAATTGATCACAATTTTGATTACATTTCCTGGAAGAATATCAGCAGAAAACTAAAGCAGAATGAAATATGATCACTATGAAAATAATTATCACTTCATGTGATATTTCAAATGCATTTCCATTCTTGTGGAAACATGGTGCTATTTTCCAGCCATCACTGCATATAGTTAAATAACAGCTAAATGATAAAATGTAAAACATTTCAACACATTATTTCTAATTTTCAGTAAATGGTCTTTGATTAATAAATAAGTACATATTTAACTGTGTATGTCTTCTGCACAATTAAGCATACCACATGTGTAGAAAATGTTCAGTAAAAAAATCCACTGAAAGCTTTTCAGGGTGCCAGAAATAATAGCTATTTCTTCAAGCAACTAAATATTTTTAAGAATGTGGGCAAAGGGATTGCAGATATTTAGCACAAAGCAATTAATGTGTAGTTCCACCTCATAATGTGAAAAATAAAATAAATTTAAAAATTACTTTTGAATACTGCACTAAACAATACTAGAAGCTGGGGAAAAAAGCTAGTTACTTGTGGGAAACAAACAAAATCCATATCTTGAGTATAGTCATAATAGGTCCCTCTATTCAACTACTAATCCCAAATGTATTTATAAACACTTTAAAGGCATTCCAGTTATATATCATGGAAACTGTTGAAGTGATATTATTTCTCCCAAATATATCAATTTTATTCTTTATCATAGCACAAATTTTTTCTGACTCAAACCAACAGCATTCATTTATCTTTTATTACTCTTAACTTTGCAATTAACAAACTCTACACTAATATTAACTGCCAAATGATCTTGTAAATGAACAAACTTGAAACTTGTTTCCAACAATATATTGAACTAAATCACATGAAATCAAGAAAAAAATATTTTTTTTGTACTGAACTTATTTTTATATGATATACGCATATATCGTCTTTGCTTGTTATTTCTTAACCACCAAATATTAAATAATTTTTCTTGATCAATAAATATATTCATCAGTCTGCAATGGAATAAAATACAACAACCTGCATTAGAAGGAATTGATCTGTTTAAAACTTTATCCAATATGACATTCCAATTACCTCCTATTATTAGACACATTTTGTAGTTCTTGTAATGCATCAGAAATGCTATCAATAAAAAATATTCCTAAAATGATCCATATATATATATATATATAAAGTATTGAAATTTTATAACTGTTTTTAATCATTATAATAGATAAAACTATTTCTTTCATTCCATAAATGACATTAGAAACTGTAAATTAATAGTCAGTTTTAATCAATATATTCTACCACATTACCCATATATTCAACAATGAGGCATTCATAGCACATTCCATAAGTGGGACATCCCAGATATGTAGCTCTTAGGAAGTAGTGAATGCATATTAAAATCACAGCTGTTATCACCTTCTGTAATCTCACAAATCATGTAGTGCATAGAGCACTGAAGTTAAACTCCAGAATCAGAAAAAAGATAAACATGTTAAGCACTTCTTGTGAATGAGTCCCAGTAGCAACAGCTCTTAGGACATGTAATGCACCCCATAAGTGCATCTATGATTAGATCTCATGCTAGGGACTAACAACAGACAGTCACCTGGATTCACTAATCTTCCGTGTAAGACTAGATTAGTCTTGCATGGAAGCACCAGTGTAAGAGTATGATTGCAGCGTGCCATGCATATTAATGAGGGCACGCTGCCTCAACTCTAAAGCTTACATGGATCGTGGACAAGTTTAGGGGGCGTGTCAGACTGCCGAGCAGTCCAGAAATCCACACCCCTGCAATGAAGAAATGCCGCAACTTCCATTTACATGAGCGAGTCTGCTCACATGTGTACAAGGTAACACTACACTCCCCCATATGTTAAACAACTTACAAAATAAAAAATAAAAATATTGTTTTTTTCTTCTGATATAGCTGCCCATAGTTGCACGGGTTTGCGCGTGTTTGCCCATTGCTTAGCTACAGTTAGCAGCTTAGACACCAGAAGAGGATAATAAGAAAAATATATGCAAATTAAGCAGCATAGCGATAGCATAGTGGTTAGAGCCTTCACACAAAGAGGAGACATTCCCAGTTCGAGTCCCACTACTGCACGTTCCATTTTCTATGGGAAATCTGTATTCAAAAATATTTCCTGACATTTTTTATGTATAAGTTTTGTAAAAAGCATTGAAATGTTAAATGTAGCAGTGCATGAATTATATATATATATATATATATATATATATATATATATATATATATATATATATATATATATATATATATATATATATATATATATATATATATATATCTCTGAAGGTGAAATGTTTATGCATTCTGAGGCATGAGTAGCCTATTTTAAGCAATATAAAGCACTGCTAAGCACATTTTACCAGTAATGAGCATATTTAAATACAATTGCACGTAGCTGCACACTGCGCTAACACACGCAACATAGAGCAACATAGGGGAAAGTCGAGCAAAGTTGGGCAAAGTCGGGCAAAGTCGAGCAAAGTCGGGTAAACACGCTCACACCTGCTTTACTGTTCCTTAACCAGTCAGGTCTGCCCAGCAGGAAAATAAAAAGCAGTGACAGGGCTCAAACTCAGGATACTGTGCACTATAGTCATAGTCATAGTACTTAACCACTAAGCCATGACAGCATGACAGCATTTCACAAACATGCACTTTCAACAGACACATATCTATCAAAGGAATTTTAAATATTGCCAACATCAGCTAAGCAGGCGTGCTCACAGCTGAGCTTTTCCAAAACTGGCCAATCACAAATAAGTGTGGGAAATGAGGCATATTTAAGCTTCATAGGTGGGAATACTTGTTATAACTGGTTGTAGCTTCCTTCTGCAGTCAGCATGGCTGGTGTTGGTGAAGGCACTCAAATTAGAGCACAACGCTGGGGCAACCAGGAGTCCAAAATTATGGTTTGGCTCCTCATCCACAAACATGAGGAAAGACTCCTGCAGGGCCTGTACCATCCAATATAAAATGGAGGCCTGGAACTGTCTTGCCCATGACCTCACCAGTGCCACTGGTGTTCCTCGGACTGGTGAGCAGGTCAGGCACCATTATTCTGACCTGAAGGTGCATAGGGGGGATGAACTGGACCGGTGGATTCAGGAATCCTGTACAATGCCTAATGCCCCAGTACTGAGTAAGTAGCCATTGTATTAAGTAGTTAAGAATTGCTATGCTTGTCTATACTATGGATAGGTATGTCTCAATATCACTGCATTTACTTCACAGCTGCAGGTGACCAGGCTATGAACCTGCAAGCCCATGAAGATAGGCTGCAAAGGCTGCGTCATGAGGCAGGTTAGTAATTATTCTGCATGTACAGTTACATAAAATAAATGAGAGAGCCTTCAAAAAGGCTTTTAACACAATAAATAAAGGTGTAATAATCATTTAATAAATGTATGATGCATGGAGTGCATCTGTGTCATTTTCTTTGATATGTTGTTGAACTGTTGCATTCTACAAATAGTAGTGTTGTATTAAGCAGTGTCAACCCACAATTGGGTAGGCCCATATAACGTGGATGAAGGAAGTGCCAGTAGCTTGAATGCATATGTACAGCCCTCAACTGTTGGTTCATGGCCAGCATGTACAGGTTAATCTGGCACATGAGTAGCTTGGTATTGCGTTCCCCAGAAATGTAAGTGTGAGACCAGAAATGTAGGGAGCTGTTAACATATAACTGATATTTTCACCTGAACATATCTAGATAATTATATGAAAGTAGAGCTGTCAGTGTACCATCTTAGCAGTAGTGTGTGTGAGCAACTCTCAAAATATGTTGCAGCAACATCTGCATCTTGGACAGTTTTTATGTAAGATACAGCTCATGTATATAATGCTCTAGCAAAATCCAATTGCACAATATAAGGACATTGGGTAGTGTAATAATACATGTAAGGAACATATAACTGCAGTTAATAGGAATGTAGTGAAAACTAGAAGGATATATAAGTTGTTAACTGAGCTATCTTTTTCCACCCTACTGTATGTGCATAGAAAATGCAATTCCACACCTCAATCGGTGTGTCTAATCTCAAAACATTTGTTAGGACATATGTCCTATTGGTTTATAAATATTTGCATTTATTTCTATGCATGTGCCCTGTTAAAATATCACAATATTGGTGACCTGTTGCCATCAATTAAACCTGCATGCAGTTGGAATGTCTACTATTGTTCTAGATATTCATGTGTCATGCTTGCTTTTCAACTGTTGAAAATCTGGTGTGTTGGGTTAATGGGAATACTTCTGCATGCTGTTATAACTAATTGGCAATGATGTTGACTGTTACTAACCCATATCTTTATTAAACTCTCCAAAACATAGTTTGTATGGGAAGGCCGCTCCCAGCGGACCCACCTGTCCCACCTCAGCTGGCCATGGCACCTGGCATCAGCAGATCTGGTGCCCAGCCTGGGACCTCCTCCTCCATTGGCCCTGTGCCACCTTCAGGTAGAAGTGTTGCAGGGGATGGGGCTTGGCCCCCCATGCAAGCGTGGACGGAGAGGCACCTATCACCCTTCGTACGGTCCGGGCTGTGGTGCGTAGAGAGATTGAATGTTCGGTTGCAGAACCTCTATGCCAGCTTGAGGCTCAAGTGGCACAACCCCTGGGTCAGCCTGCCCCTCCTACACAGCCCCCAGCACAGCCACCTTCTAAGCCATGAAGGTGCAGTGGTGACTGCCCTTGGGTGGGGACCTCAGTCCCACTGTTTCCATCTGGGAGCTCATGGGCTTGCGATTTCCAAACATCCCTCCCCGTCAAAGGTGTTCACCCACCACATGTGTCATATACTGCCCCTGTATGCGTCTTGTTTTCTTGTCTGTTTACCTCCACAACCAACCTCCCCAAATATTCCTACTTCCCCTACCCCACATTCCACTCTCACCTGAAAAAAAAGGCCAATCTGCTCCCAAAAAATAAAATTACACCCCATACATAGCTGCCCATTTTGCACACATGTCCACTGGACACATGAAATGTTATTTAATTGGCATTACAACATACTTTGTTGTCCTCACCCCTCTCTCAAGGGTTGAAGGGTTCATATCTACCACCAAATTTATTACATATGCACAGCTGTTGCTGTTGAAGAAATGGGCAGCTATGGATCTTCCCTACACCCGGCCTGCACATCCCGAGCTATTTTCCATACTGTCTTTCCCTCTTTGTGCCCCTTTTTCACCACTTTCCTATCTCACCATTTTTCTTTTCTTTCAAAGAAATTAGAGTGGAGGTGAGTGGGATTAAGCACTATTAAGCAGTGGTTAGCGGGTTTGTGCGAGTTTGCGTCTGTTTGCGTTTGGCTAAGCAATGTGCAGCATTGTGCAAACCCATGCAAACCCGCTTACAACTGCTTAAAAGTGCCTTAGTCACTCTGTATGTGAGGGCCCTTGTTCTGCTCAGAAGCAAAATAAAACACCTCGGTAAGTCTGAAAGGTATGTGACACATATGTATTTACTGGCATGTAGTAGATGTTATTGAAGAATAGTCTACATAATGTGAAACATTCATATGTGGCAGCAGTACTTCTTTCTGCACAGATGTTCTGCGTAACTACTGCTGTGAACAATACTGTGTGTACCTGTGGGCAGTGGGACATACCTATGAAATATGTAGCTCAGCAATAAATGTCAAAGATCTGATCCATGTTATCTGTGTTCTGTACAGTAGTGTGGCCAATGGCTGTTGGAGGGATTAGAGCTGACATTATATAAACATGGGTGTGACAAAACAACACATGCATGATAGTCATATTAAAGTGTAGCTTAGCATTGGCAAGTGCTGTAGCTGTCTAGTATGCTTATGCTAGCATCTGTTGCCATATATACCCCCCTAATGTTAGTCTGTGGTCATATGTGACACCTGTTTGTGTTGCAGCAAGGCCCAACAGTTTAGCTTTGAGGTCCAGGGACTTACAACAGTGTGGACCATGTGTGTGTGTATGGCACACACATACAGAGAAATACATATGTGTCATATATATTCACATCTGTATATGTGCATAGAGCAGGGGACATATTGCAACTATTTGCGAAGAGGGGATCTATATGTTGGTGAAGGTTAGTATGTGCATATTTGTATGTAGGTTTTAGTGTGTGACAAACAAGACAGCATACAGTGCTGGTATTTGACATGTGGTGGTTAAACACTGTGGGTGGTTCATTCAGTTTGCAATGTTGATTCTCTGTACTGTTGAATGACTGTGATGGTCACTATGTTTGTGAATATGTCAAAGATATGTATCTGTGGGATAGCTTACTGGGAAACTGTTTGTGTTATGGCATTCTGGGTCCTTGCTTTGATCCTAGCAAAAGCTGTGTATTCTGTTGCTAGGCAGAACAAGTGCTATTGCATACAGTGTGATTAAGTCCCTTGGTTTTAACTAGGGTGTGTCATTGGAGGCTAAAGCACTACATGTATGATTATTGATTGGTGCCAATGTTGAATGCAAATCATGTGTGTACTGTAGTACTAATTGAAGCTCTGGGCCTGTACAGCAAAGTATGGTGTATGTCCACATTGCTTGCATCTACTGTTTTGCGTGGTCCCTGTATTCATCACAGATTACATTTCTCAAGATTAAGGTTGTATAAGTACTGGCACACAGTACTGTATAGTACACACTGAAAGCTTATCTGGGTTGTCATACCTTTGTGTCCTGTAATTATGTCTGACGTGTGTGTGGGTATGTCTGTAACATGTCCTTTGACATATGTGTGGTAATACATATAACTGTGTATCTAGCAACATTCATAGTGTACTACAGCAGTATGTGACCTATATTCCCAATTGTGCACATATTTTGGCCACGGGTTTGGCATTAACAAGTTGTGTGGTATAATATTAATACATTTACTGGACCTTACACTGATTGTGATGGATGATATATTTCTTTACACATCAGCTTGATGTATATCTGCTGTGGCTAGGTGGTGCATCGTGTTGCATACAGTGTGCCAGGTACTCTTGTATAGTCTTATACAGTGATTTTATTTTGTTGCTGTGCAGAGCACAGTTCATTGGATAGAGACTGAGCAAGGCACTTTCAAGCAGTTGTGGGGTGAGCAGTGATAAGTGGCAGTTACAGTGTTTCACTCTCGGTTAGCTTATAGGTTGCTAAACTTCCATAAGCTGTGCTTACCCTTCTGAAATCCCACTTGCAAATGCTGAAATGTTCCTTATTCCATCTGTAGCCCCTGACCTTTGTTTTGGCTAGTAACAAAATAAAAAGCATTTACTAGGAAAAAAACCACAACCATTCACATCACAGCATACGTGATTTGCCACTAAGCCATCTCAGATATACATATAATTAATATATTCACAAACATAACATCCAGTGCAATCATACAACACTACAGAAAATGTACTCCAACATGTAGATGTATGTGTTTGAGTAATTATTGTAATCTGTGCTCAGGTACAACATATTGTATTATGTATGTAAGTATATATATATATATATATATATATATATATATATATATATAGATGGCAGTTCAGTGATATCTGTACTGTATAATGTTAAATGTGCCATATGACTTGCTCAGACATATTTTTGTATTTATGTCTTCCAGGGATTATGGCCCACCACAGGAATCCAAGCTACTGTAGGGCTGAAGATGATATCATCACTAGCATCATGATTCAGCACTATTGTGTACTCTTTTCATGAACCAGCCAGGACCAGCAGGAGTCTACTGCAATGTGGCAAGATCTTGTCTGCAGGGTCAATGAGGTAGGCCTGCATAACTGCACATATGAGCAGATACACCACCACTGCAGTGATATTCTCTGACATGTCCGTCAGCATGCCACTGATGTGCGTAAGGAATAGCTTGCAACAGGGGGTGGTGTTAGCATACATCCCCCCCTCACCAGAGTGGAGGAGCTGCTCATGAGCCTGGTGGCACCTGCCCAACAACAACAGCAGCAGACATACACCATGATGTAGGTTGGAGCCACCCAGCAAGCACACATGTAGCATGCAGGTAACATGGCATATCTGTAGACTCCCGTTATCTGTATTGGTAGATCATGCATATATGAGATGTGGAGTGTGTTGTTCAAAGATGTGGAGCCTGTTTTTGTGCAATACTGATAATTTGGAACATAATCTGTAGCCCTGTGAATGTAAACTGTTGTTGTGCTGTAAGATTGCAAACACACAGTAGCAATGCCACAGATGTGGCCACTGACAAAATGTCTCAGCTCCATATAGGTACCTCTGGGGTGACGTCAAGGCAGCAGACAGATGCTGGTGAGTGTGTTCTACATTTATTATTGGAAAAAAAAGTGCATGTCATAGTTAAGGTGTAGGCCATGTACACATGTAACACACCTACCCATAATGCATGCTGTGCATGTTTGGTGAAAGAGCACGCACATCTCACTAATGTGATTAGCAGCCTGAAGCACATGCAATACCCAGACCATCTCAAACAAATGTGGCTTGACTGTAGTGACCATTGGATAGGCACAGTTGATATTCAACATCCACATAACATATACCTCTATGTCATGCACAAAGCATTTTAACATGCTACACATAAAGGATTCCTAAACCCTCTGTAAAGACACACTCCAGTATCCAAAATCTCAACCACATATTACACAGAATATACTTGAGGGGAAGAGGCCTATCCTGGGGCATTTAAACACTCTGCAACACACTACACATTCATGTCAGGGAATGCTCCTTATTGGCCTCCTTACAAACTCATGTAACAACTGGTTGTGAAATGATGAATTTAGCCAATGTAGTACAGTTCCGGCACAGCATGATTTGTTCTGGTTTGTGAAACATTTGTAGCCTTGAGTGACCAACTGATGCTTCATGATGATGGCCTATGGTACTATATCCCATGCAGTTATTGTAACCACAGTACTACACATAGCTGTCATTGCTACACACCATAATGGTGCGTGTGTGCACACATATGCACCTCTAAACAGTATGCATACCAATCAGCATTTGCACAACTGACACATATATGTCTTGTGATGCTATTGAGTGGCTAGGTCATATGACACATATTGGGTATGTGTAGTGTTTAAATATGCAATTGTGTTTTAGCATGCCATGTCATGGATGAGACTGGCATGTCCACAATATGATCTACACTCACCATAAGTACTGTACATTGGGTATGTGACCAAATGGTATTCTATCAATTATCCATGAACCACTGATGATGTTGTGTGAATACTCATCATGCATGTGCTAAAAACGTGTCCACAATTAACACGTGTCCACAATTATTTGCTAAAGACACAGAGGCTGTAATCAGCATTGGATACCTATCTGACACAAAGATACACATCCAGCAATGGTATGTACACCTGTGAGTTATGGTGCCCAGTACATCACAGGGTTATGAATACCTGCACAGCAATGTTGTGTCCATGTATGCATTGTGTTCCAGGGGGAGGGCCATCACCTAATAACAAAACACATGCATCAAAGCCATGTATACTGTTAGTAACAAGGATTGACTACACTTGCACTGCATGCTGTTGAGCAACACATGTCCTGCATGCTGACAGGTGTGATATGACTGTTTTGCTTGTGATACTGTACTCCACCATCACCTGCTATTGTGTATGTTCTGTGATTGCTGGTGTTGTGGGTGTCTGCTTTTGGGAGAAGTGTAGTTTTGTGTGTGTGCATGTGCACATGTGTGCATGTGTGCATGTGGTCTGAAGTCATGTTAAGGTCTTAAAGTGTATTTCCTGTTTTCCTCTCACAGGTGGCGAGGTGGGGCTGGTTCAGTACAGCAAGGAACCTGATGTCACTGACACAGACAGTGATCATGAGGATACATGTGTTGAGACACAGGCAGGTTTGTCAGGGTCTGTTGCTGGGCCACCGATTGACAGTACACAAGTCTCCCCCCCATCCATGAGCACAGTCATACTGCCTGTACATCCATCATCACCATTGCCCTTAGCTGAGGGACAGTGTATGGTTGGCACTGGCCAGGACAGTGTGGTATCTATGGCACATGTATCAGGACACAGCAGCCATAGCCAGATGTCGGGAATGGCACCACATAGGCAGATGCTCAGGGGTTCTCGTCAGAGCACTGCTGGTCATCATGCCCCTGGCAGAAGTGCCACACCTCTTTCTACCACATGCATGTTCCAGGCTGTCATGGAGGCACAGACATGAATGGAGCTGTACACCAGACAGGGGCTAAGGGCACAGAGGGCTCATTACACCTCTGTAAATGACAGTATCCGTGACCTAGCAGGTGCCATACGTAACTACACTGAGGTCATTGATAGACATTGGGGTGAGACATTGGATGTCCTCCACAATGTCATGTCCATGTGTCAGGACAGTGTGGGATGGTTGAGACGTCACTGTGGATGTATGCCAGCAACATCACCAGCTGGAGGTCACCGTGGACATCTTGCAAGTCACAGCCACTCCCGTAGTGCCGGTACCAGCCCCAGCAATGCTGGGGGGGCTGTCCATAGACCGTCCTAGCAGACCACATGCACGTGGATCTGGCCAGTCCCAGCAGGGACCTGGATCCAGTGGACATTTGTCAACCTCTGAGGATAATACCCAATCTGGATTAGTACCTGATACTGTCTGTAGCACCCCTGCCAGGCAGGGACAGGTTTCATATCCATGGCCAGAGACGGTGATCTGTAAAACCTGCCAGATACAGTCTGTAGCTGTCTCACAAATCCCCTTATATGGCAGCCACATGTACCAGAAACCTAGGCCAAACGCAAACCCGCACACATGACATCAACATCGGCCCATAACAGTACTCATGGCCCTCACACATACACTCACACACACATGCCGATTGTATGGCTCAGTGTAGGTCTCTGGCAAACCAACAACACACCCTGTGCATATGATGAAACCTGTGCCACATCCTGTCATCTGTAACATTGATGCAGGAACAGGCTAACATGGTGCTGATGCACAGGGTGACTTTAATAAAGTATAGCAATGGATGGATGTGTAGCATGTTGTCAGCAGTAAAGTGTAATGATATCCTTGAAGGTGTAGCTGAGCAGGCATGATGCATTAAAGCTGTAATTAGCAATGTTGTATTGTTTTCACCAGTGTTTATTCCAATTGTGTTTTGTTTGCCCATGTGCCACTTGGCTGATTTGTGTAGTTGTCTCAGCATGCGTTATACAGTGGACAGTAAGTGTGGGGTGTGTGCAACACAGGTTTGCAGGTGTCCATTTGTGAACATGGTGGAGGTGCACTGTCTGCATGTACATGCATATTGGACACATGGGCAGGGTGACATGTCCTGTATTGGCCAGTGTTAACACTCCATAGTTTCTATTGGTGGCCAGTATGCATTGTACTACACACATTTTGGAACTTGAGTGTGCATGTGTGTGTATGACACGGGTTGACACTGTGCTGTGGGTGATGCTGTTGTTGCTATCTGTCATTGGTTTGCATTACTAAAGTTAACACTGTCCCAGCTGCATAATCCTTTAGTAATGCACACTGTTCACCTACAGGGTTGCATGGACCGTGCTATCACAAACACAAGAAATACTCACTTATACAGTAAAAGTGCATTAGTCTCATGGACCCCTGACATAAACTAAATATATAATAGAAGGTGTGAAGTTGTACCAAAAAAGAGTTACATACCAAGAAGGGATAACCTCTCTGGTCAGTATCATTTGGAAAATACAAGTCCTCGTTAATCATACAAGGCAAGCTTCAAAATACAAATTGGCAAGGATTCCAAAGACAACACTAAAGCTTTCTTTAGTGTTGTTTATAATCTAGAGGGGAAATCTCAGATCGGGTCAGAGTTAATATAAATGGTCACAAAGTACACTTATCTGAATGACATTACCAATATCTTGTCAGACAGTTTGAATGCGGACTTCACCACCCTGCCATTACACAAGGGCCACATATCCAGACCTGAAGCATATAAAACCTGATGATTCACAGACACTCTAGTTAAAACATCTGTTTACCAAAGTCCAAACCACAGTGGCAATGGTACTGGACAGTGTCCCTGGCTGTGTCATACACAAGCTGACATATGAAGTCACCACTTACCTAAACACTGTTCAGATGCAGCCTCTATACAGGTTACATACTTGTGGAATGATGCACAGTAATGGTGTTTACAGTCCACAAGGGTTGAGCTACAACTTCTTCTTCTTCTTCTCCTTTCAGGTGCTCCCATTAGGGGTCACCACAGTAGATCATCTGTTTCCATTTCTTCCTGCCCTCTGCATCTTGCGCTGTCACACCATCCACCTGCATGTCCTCTCTCACCAGATCCATAAACCTCATCTTAGGCATTCCTCTTTTCCTGTTACCTGGCAGCTTCATCCTTAGCATCTATTTCACAATATACTCTGTATCCCTCCTCAGCACATGTACAAACCAACTTAATCCTGCCTATCTGGCTTGGTCTACTAACCTTCAAACCTGGGCTGACCCTCTAATATACTTATTCCTAATCCTGTCCACCTTCTTCACACCAA
This sequence comes from Protopterus annectens, assembly GCF_019279795.1. Classification (NCBI taxonomy): domain Eukaryota; kingdom Metazoa; phylum Chordata; order Ceratodontiformes; family Protopteridae; genus Protopterus; species Protopterus annectens. Next base: position 1,123,852,427 of record NC_056746.1, read on the forward strand.
ATGCAAATGTTAACATAAATTGATTAAGTGTAGAGCTACAACAGATCCTGGAAACTCTCACCCTATAAGCCAGACAAATGTTATCTGGAAGTCTATGGAGCACATCATTATGGAACTCATTAACAGAGACATTATGAACCTGCAAACACTACACCATATCCACTTAGGTTCTCTAAAGGCCAGATCATGGCTCCTACAACTAGTAGACTTTAAGCCAGTTAACAAGGCTATAGGTGAGGGAGGGGAGGTCCGCACAGCCAAGCTATAGCTCACCAGCAATTCATACCCATCCCACATTCTGGTATTATACATAACCTCAACAGACTGACTATAAACAATTGTTAGATGATGGATTGACAACTGATGCACAGATGTAGGACACACAGTAACATTTGCAGCCTCCATGTACAATTCTATGCCTGTAACAAGTGGTATTCACCTGCACTCAGTCCTGGGACCACTCCTGTTTGGCATATAGCTTTCTTAGGTACAAGCAAACATAGTAGGGATATGTCTGCCCACGTTTGATGAAAATGCATACTGTGGGCTATACTTTATTCTCCAGATGACACACACATCCGCCAAAAGGGTATCATAGAGACAGATACCTGGTGTCAAACTCATGCTGTCAAGCTATAAGCCAAAGAAAGCATAGTTATCCACTTTTAGAAAACAAAGTATCCCCAGAGTACCACATAGGTAGTAGCCCCCAAAATGTGGAACAGGTACTAATGTATACATAGAGCCATGTGTTTAGTCATCTCTCCTTTGATAATCGCATTACCAAAGGGTTTTGGAAATCCCTCTGTGGAGCACATAAGCAATAAAGGGTTTGCATGCAGATCCACAGAGGTTGTTGCACACCTATAATGATTAGTCGTCTTTGCCAGACTTTGCTTGCTTTGGAGCAGGATTCAAATATACCTCAAGCATAAACCCTCACTCACACTCTTCAATAGAAACCATGATGAGTGGATGTGAAACAGAAGACGTAGCCCAGGGATCACGGCAGTGGCTAAGCTTGTCACAAGCATACAGAAGTGACCTAAGGTCTAGAAAGTGCCAGCACGCCCTGGCAAAGCTAACAGATGCTTTCATGGGGAAAGCAGAGTACCCACCTATGAAAAATTTGAGGTCACATGTATGTATATGGCTTTGCCCCACAGCTACCTTACATGTGTTATGCACATACAGTTGTCATTGTGATATGTCATACACTAGAAAAATCAAAACCCACTCCACATTAACCAACGGTGTCACACACCTGAAACACACACAGCAAGTGCAGGATTCAAACTCCTAACTATGTTATGATACTGCAGCAGTATGCATTTACACAACAAGCTATACACATTACTATGAATGCACCTTCCCACAGGAGTATTTGTAGGATGGTCACATCATCAGACTTGACAAAGATGAGCATATCACTTTTAAGGGGTGTGAGTATTCTCCAAAAAGGTTGCTCCCTCATCAGCGACTGACAGATAGACACACACACAGTTGATAAGTGCAGTATTCAAACCCCTATCTAACTATGTTATAATACTACAGTAGTACACATTTACACGACACGCTATACACATCATTGGGATTTCACTTTCCAACAGGAGTATTTGTAGGATGGTGACATCATCAGACTTGACAAAGATGAGTATGTCACTTTTAAGGGGTGTGAGTAGTCCCCAGAAAGGTTGTGCCCTTCCCAGGGAGACACACACAGTTGATAAGTGCAGGATTCAAACACCTATCTAACTACATTATGATATTACAGCAGTACGCATTTACATGACGTGCTATACACATTACTGGAATTTCATCTTCCCACAGGTGTATTTGTAGGATGGTGACATCATCAGACTTAACAAAGATGAGTATATCACTTTTAAGGGGTGTGAGTAGTCTCCAAAAAGTTGCTCCCTCACCAAGGAGAGACAGACAGACACATCCACACAGTTGGCAAGTGCAAGATTCAAACCCCTACCTAACTATGATAATACAACACTACGCCTTTACACGATGCACTATACACATCACAGGAATTTCACCTTCCCACAGGTGTATTTGTAGGATGGTGACATTATCAAACTTGACAAAGATGAGTATGTCACTTTTAAGGGGTGTGAGTAGTCTCCAGAAAGGTTGCTCCTTCACCAGGGAGAGATAGACACACACAAAGTTGGCAAGTGTAGGATTCAAACCCCTATCTAACTACATTATGCTACTAGGGTGTGAGTAGCCTCCAGAAAGGTTGCTCCTTCACCAGGGAGAGATAGACAGACACACACAAAGTTGGCAAGTGTAGGATTCAAACCCCTATCTAACTACATTATGCTACTACAACAGTATGCATTTACACGACGCAATATGCACATTACTGAGACTTCAACCTTCCCACAGGTGTATTTGTAGGATGGTGACATCATCAGACTTGACAAAGATGAGCATGTCACTTTTAAGGGGTGTAAGTAGTCTCCAAAAGATGTTGCTCTCTCCCCAGGGAGAGACAGACACACACATAATCAGTTGGCAAGTGCGGGGTTCTTAATCCAAACTAAGTATTTCTTTACACTTCAGCAAGCAATAAGGAGTTACAGGGTGCAATACAGACATTACTCGCTGACAGTTTGCCCAAAGGTTTTTTCACATTTGCTAACCTCAGCAGGCTTATCATACTAGGTGTATTGTGAGTGTATTGTATACACAGGCCATAACCATATCATATATGGGTTGATGCACCACATGCTGGCACACACAGGGTCAAACTGGTGACTAAGCTCTGTCAACCCAATACTGGACAATACAGTCAAGAGGAGCAGGGTCATACAAGCACAACACCAACAGTCTCACATAGACCTACAATATAAGCACCAGCAAAACACACACATTAATACACATTACCATACTCAGAGAATACAAATATAAATCTGAAAAAAAGAGAGTGTCCTCCTAAGCAGACAAGCAAGCAATATGCACCTCCAAGCACACGCCAGAAAACACATAATACACCAAAGCAGTGTGCCTCACAACAGGCCCTAAGGCAAAACAACATACCCAACACACTAGTAATAGGTGACTCCATAGTCAGGCACACAGATATTCCACTCACTAGGCTGGACAAGGGGAAGGTTACTGTCAGTTGTCTGTCAAGTGCTATGATCCGCCACATAACACAAGCACTTAGATCACTCCAGAACAGGTACATATATGACGCGGTCTTTGTACATGTCAGTGTGAATGATCTGAGACATACCTCCCAGGACAACATGACAAGAGATATATAGTAGCTGTATGATCATGTAGCCCAGGCTGGTATGACCCTGACTTTGATTAGCATCTTATCTTCACCTACATGATACTGTAATATAACAGAAAGATGATAAACTTCAACAATTGGCTGAGCTTCTGGTGTCATTCAAAGGGTATCCAGTCTCTGTCTGCCTGGGATGACATGATAGACATGCCTTGTTGCTTCACTAGAGATGGTTTGCACCTGTCACCCCTATGCTTCTGTGTACTGGCCAAGGCTCTTGCTGTCCCCATATTATTTTTTTTAGGCAAGGCTCAAAGGTTCATAGGTTCATAAGTTCATAGGTAGGTACTAGGCTATTGGCCCTGGGGCCTATACAAGCCCAGACAAAAAGGTACCTTGGCTTTTGCCACCCAAGAAAATTATTTTCATGTGCCACTGTTGAGCAGAGCCACAGAGGTGATCCCCGAGGTGAATTTCCTATTTCCCATCCAATCATCAAGATTTTTCTTGAAGAGTGCTAATGAAAAGCTTTGTTTGATATAGATAGGTAGTTTATTCCAGAGTATGGGAAGTCTCTGGGACAGGAATTTATCCCTCCGGCATGTTCTGTTTATTGTGGTGACAAGGTTTTGGTCCTTACAGAGTGTATCTTGGAGGGATTGGGATTTGTTTAAGTGGAGCAAGTCCAACAGCTCTGGGTTTGACATAGCTTTGTATGTTAGGCAGAGATCACCTCTGAGGAGTAAAGCTGGAGTTTTTTGAGACGGTCTGTGTAGGGCATCTGTTTGAGGCCAGTAATCCTCTTTGTGAGGTATTTCTGTGGCCTTTCCAGTTGTTGTAGATGTTTTGTGAGGTACATACCAAAAGGGGCAGTGTACTCTGTAATGGGTCTAATGAGTGATGAGTAGAGGGGAAAAATGACCTCTTTTTTTCTGGATGAGAAACCTTTTGTGATGAGGTGTGCCATGTAGAAGGATTTCCTGACTACTGTGGTGCTGTGATTATCAAAGGAGAGACTACTGTCCACCTGTGTCCCAAGGTCTCTTATCACACTTCCGGTGTTAAGTATGCTACCACCTATGTTGTAGTTCATGGGTACAGAGTTTTTACCAAAGGGGATGACAATGCACTTTTTGGCATTGAGCTTGAGGCCATGGCTTTGACACCAGGCATCTGTCTCAGTGAGGCCCTTTGGTATGATGTCCACATCACTAGGAGTTTTGATTATGGCTCCTAGTTTGCAGTCATCTGTGAACTTCATTAGCCAAAGACTTTCTGTGTTAGCCTGTACTTTAGAGAAGCAGATACCAAACAGGAGAGGACCCAGGACTGAACCCTGTGGTACTCCACTTGTCACTGGTCTGAAGTCGGATTTGGAGTCTGCTACTTTCACAGTGTGGGTTCTGTCAGTGAGCCAGTTGGCAACTCATCTTGTGACATAGGGATTTATACCTAGTTTAGTGAGTTTATCTATAATTCCAGATTGGGGGATGGTGTCAAAAGCCTTCGCAAGATCTATATAGGCTGTGTGAACCACCTTACCCTTGTCTACGGCTTTGTTGACTGTTTCAAAGAAGTCTTTCAGGTTTAGGAGACATGATCTGCCTTTTACAAACTGGAACTGGGTGGGGTCCAGAGTTTGGAGATTACCAATGTTTTTCTTTATAAGTTCCATGATGATACATTCCATGGCCTTGCAGACCAGGCTCGTCAGGCTAATGGGGCAGTAGTTCCCAGGGTCCGTGGTGGCTCCCCCTTGTAGAGTGGGATAACCGTCGCTGTGCGCCATTCAGCAGGCACAAAGCCTGAGGTGAGGCTATGATTGAACATGGTACTTAGGTGGGGTGCCACTTACTTCTGTAGTTCATGTAAAATGCAGCCTGGGATGTTGTCTGGTCCCATGGATGCTGTGTTCTTGGCTTTGGAGAGTGTGGTTTTTACCTGTGTAGCTGTGATTAAAGGAACTTTGCATTCTTCTGGTATAGAGATGGGCTCTTTAGGGGGTGAGAGGAGGGTAAAGTTAGCACTGAACCTATCTGCCAGGATGTTGGCAATATCAGTTGGGTCTGTATATTTAGTGCCATTGTGCTGTAACTCAGAGCAGATATGAGTGTTGCTATTGAGATTCTTGACATAGCTATAGAATGCTTTGTGGTTGTCTTTAGAATCAGTGTCAATTTTGATTTCATAACTAGCTTTGGAGGATTTTATCAGGGATTGTAGCTTCTTACTGAGGCTGACCAGAGAGCTCCTCCACTCATGGGATTTTACTTTCTTTTGTAACAGTTTCTTCCTTCTGTTGTACAGTTTGTTTATGGCAGGGGACCACCAGATTGGCTTCCTTTTTTTGGAGGATAGCGTCTTGGTTCTGTTTAGGATAGTGTGATCCATGCACTCATGTAAGTGTTTATAAAGTGCAATTGTGTAGGATTCAGTAGTCGTAACTGTATTGTCCATCTGCATGGGTGTTGTCATGAAGTTCACCACTTCTGTCTTAAGAAGCATGAAGTTGGCTTTGGAGAAAATATTTACCATGGTTTCCTTAATGGGGGGTGGGGGCAGAATGTGGATATCTAGGGTATTTAGCTTATGGTCAGATCGGACCAGTGATGCATTGACTTCAGGTGTGGAACACCAGTCACTCAGGACAAGCCAAACCCCGTGACCAACACAAATAACCACAAAGTGAGCTAAATGCTACTCATTGCCAGAAGTCTCAGCCTCCAAATGCACACACTCGAGGCACTTCTCAGTATGGAGAATATGATATCTGTGCAGTAACAGAAACCTAGTTCAAGGCTCCAGAGAGCACACCAGCACTACCAGGATACTACTCATTCCATACCTTCCAGCATCAGAACCTGGATCATAGCACATAGGGTGGGGATGTATCCATATTTATCAAGGATACCTACACCTGTCTCTACATCCTCTCTACAGGATATGTACCCATAGAATGTTGCACAGCAACGTTCTTCCCACTCCACAGGGGTGGGGCCACAACAGACCCTTGGCATTCCTGCTCTATGAGCCTGACGAGTCTGATCTGCAAGGCAATGGAGCCAATCATAATGGAAGTCAACAATAGACATTGGGAACCTTAACACAGTTGAGCATACCCAGTTTGGCTTCGTCAAAGGCAGATCATGCCTCCTGAACTGGGTGGATTTCTTTGAAACAGTCACCCAGGCTACAGATGATTGAAAGGAGCTCCACACAGCCTACCTATACCTCGTTAAGGCCTTTGACACCATTCCCCAGTCAGGTATCATAGATGAACTCACCAACTTGGGCATAAATCCATACATCACAAGATGGATTGCAAACTGGCTCACAAATAGATCCCACAAATCAAGAGTTGCTGACTACATTTCAGACTGTAAACCAGTAACAGCTGGTGTACCCCAGGGTTAAGTCCTGGGGCCCCTCCTGTTTGGTATATACTTCTCAGAAGTACATGCCAACACAGGAGGGTTGTGGTTGACTAAGTTTGCTGGGAACTGTAAAGTGTTTGCCATAATAGATTCCCTGGATGACACAAATATTCTCCAGAAGGGACTCTATGAGACAGATGTGTGGTGTCAGAATCATGGCCTTAAGCTCAATGCGAAAGAATGCATAGTAATCCCCTTTGGGGAAAACAAAGTACCCAAAAACTACCACATAGGTGTTACCCCCTAAAAACTGATGAGGTAATAAAGGATCTGGGGACAGAAGTAGATAGTCATCTTTCCTTTGACAACCATGTTGCCAAAGTGGTTAGGAAATCCTATGTGGCCCACCTAATCAACAAAGGGTTTGCATCAGGATCAAAAGAGGTAGTGGTGGCCCTCTACTCTTAAGTCATCAGACCCATCATTGAGTACAATGCACCATTTTGGATGTACTCGACTAGGCATATCCAGTAGCTGGAGAGACCACAGAGGTACCTCACCAAGAGGATTACTGGACTCAAACAGTTGTGTTATGCAACACAGCTGGAAAAACTAAATCTGTTCTCTGTTGCATACCGCCTACTCAGAGGCAAACTCTGCCTAACATACAGAGCCATGTCCAACACATAACTGTTGAACATGCTCCATCTAAGGTAAACAAAACTGAGTCGCACTACACACTCCAGGGATATGAACCTCATCTCAACAATGAATACAACATGCTGGTGGGATAGAGTATCATCCCAGAGACTTGCCTTACTGTGGAACAGAGTCCCAATGTACATCAGACAGAGCCCCTCGCTGACACTCTTCAATAGGAACCTTGATGAGTGGATGGGAAACAGACAATTCATGCCAGAGATCACATCAGCAGCCCCACTAGAAAGGGGCTTAGGGTACTAACTGTTAGAACTAGGGCTTAGGAGACTAACCAATGGGGTTGTGAAAGCTGCACAACTTGCCTAATATATGCCTCCGTGAAGATAGTCTACTACATACCTATGAACCTATGTGACAGGTGCATGTCTACAGATAGTAGATGTGTACTTCATTGTACAGTCATTTTGTACAGAAGGCACATGCACCACAAACACTGTAATGCTTACAGATACTGGTGTCTATTATGTACAGTGGGTGAGATGTGCACCTCATGTCTTTTGTGCCATTGGGATGTGTGCTGGGTGGGACAGTCCTGGATGGCTCCCTGTCATGGTCACCGTCTTACACACATCTCTGCCCATCCATCTTTGGCTTATTATACTGTGTTCCCCCTACATATATAGGTACATAGGTAGGTAATAGGCTATCTGCCTGAAGGCATATATTAGTATGGCCAGAGTGTGCAGCTATCACCACACCTGGGGTTAGTTCCCTATGCCTCTGTGTAGTAGAGCTGATGAAGTGATCCATGGTGTGACAGTTCAGTTTCACATACACTCATCAAGGCTCCTCTGGAAGAGTGTCAGTGAGGGACTCAGCTTAATGTAGGTTGGGAGCCTGTTCCAAAGCAAGGGAAGTCTGTGAGTTAGTAATGTATCCCTCCAACATGTTCTATTTATTGTTGTGATGATTGTATCCCTAGAGCATGTGGCACAGTGAGTTTGGGTTTACATCAGTTCTGCATTGGACATGAACCTGTATGTTGGGCAGAGATCGCCTGAGTAGACGGTATGCAACAGAGTACATTTTGAGTTATTCAGTCTTGTTGCATGGGGCAACTGTTTGAGATCAGTAATCCTCTTGTTGAGGTACTTCAGTGGTCTTTCCAGCTGCTGAAGGTGCCTAGTCAGATTCATCACAAGTGTGTTGTAGTGCTCTCTGATGGGTCTGATGATTGATGAGTAGAGGGAACCTCCTTTGACCTACATGCAAAGACTTTGGCAATTTGTGGGAACACATAGCATGATTGTCTAACCACTTTGTGAATGTGTTTCTGAAAGTAGAGATGACTATCCACATGTGTCCATAGATCCCCTTATTATTACCTCCATATTTAGGGTGTTGGCACCTATGTGGTATTTGTATGACTGTAGCTTGAGGCCATAATTTTGACACCACATCTGTCTGATTGAGACCCTTTTTAAGGATGTCTCTGTTGTCCCAAACATCGATTATGACAACCTTTTTGCAGTCATCCACAAACTTTGCTAACCATAGCCCTAGTGTGTTTGACTGTACTTCTGAAAAGTATACACCAGACAGGAGGGGTCCCAGGACTGAGCCATGGGGGACAGCAGTTGTTACCAGCTTACAGTCCAACAGTGAGACCACAATTCTTACCTTGTGGGATCTATCTGTGCCCCAGTTGGCAATCCATCAGATGACACTTGTTTATGCACAGGTTGTTGATTTTGTGGATATGACATGTATGGGATGTTGGAAAATGGCTTTTCAAGGTCTATGTAGGCCGTGTGGAGCTCATTTAATTGATGTATGTCCTGGGTAACTGCCTTGAAAACTGTCTAGCAGGTTTAAGGACCATGATCGGCCCCTGACCAAACCAAAATGGGTAAGCTTGGGTGTTTGTAGGCTCCCAGTAGCTCTCTTTATGGGTTCCATAATGATGGACTCCATGGCCTTGCAGATCAGGCTTATTAGGCTTATAAGACAATAGTTCCCATAGTCTGTTGTGCACCAACACTTGTGGAGTGTGCCAAACGTTGCTGTAACCCATTCAACAGTTTCATATCCTGTACAGAGGGTGAGTCTCAACAGACTGTTCAGGTGCAGGGTCTGTTTGTTTTGCAGTTCACATATGACACAGTCAGGGACACCATGTCATATCATAAACACCGTGTTTTTAGGTTTGGATAGAGCTGTTTAACCATTGTATATGTGATTTCTGGGTTTTCGCAATCTCCAGGTATGGTAATGGGCCCTTTTGTCAGTGAGAGGGGGGTAAATATGTATGAACCTGTCAGACAAGATGTTGGCAATGTCAGTCATGTACATGTATTCATTTACACTTTGACTCAGAACATATATGAGTTTACATTGATATTCATGACATAGCTAAAGAAAGTTTCATGGTTCTCTATGGAATCTTTGGCAATATTTGTGGCAGAACTTGGCTTGGATAATGTTAGGAGTGCTCATTCTTTCTTGATAATACTGATCGGAGATTTATTGTTCTTCTTTGGATTTTAACTTTCTTTGAACAACTTAAGTACTTGTATTACATAGTTTGATTATGACAGAGGTCCAATATATTATATGGGTCTGTTTTCATATCACTGTGTACACAAGGCAGGATTGGTGAATAGTGACATGTGTCTGGAGTAAGAACTGCAACTGCCAGATATGTGTGGCCCACTGCTGTACTCAGACATGGCCTAAGTGTGTGAGCATGCCCAGTATGACCTTTCAGTAAGTTGTTGACTGACATTTGCTTTGTTTTTTTAAGTGTGTGAGCATGCCCAGTATGACCTTTCAGTATGTTGTTGACTGAAATTTGCAAAATTTGTGTAAGTGTGTGAGCATGCCCACTATGGGCATATATACTATATGTGTGTGAAAAATCAAGTTGGTTTTTACTTCAGGGCACACCTTTGTGTTGTACATCGACAGGAAGCACGCTGTGCCTGCAGGGCTTCCATGAGTCAATTTGCATAGACTTATCAACATTTCTACATACAGGGGGGACAGCTATTATTTGTACATTTCTACCCTGGGGGCCACACCTGATTGTTACTGTGGGTGTACATAGGATGAGGGGTACACCTGACACTTATACACATTTGCTAGGCCTGCACTGCTATGTCAGGTACTCCATTTCAGTCTGTACTGTTGCCTATTATACTGGCTTGAGGCATACCACTGTACTACAGACCTTAGCTTCCAATTACATGCAGAGTAGTTTGTGGCTTCATAGCCTACCCAACCCACATCACACTGCCTGGCCTGCTGTTATCTGTCTGCATAGGCCTGGGGGGAGGTTACCAATATGCTTCTTCAGAGGCCATGATACAGCATTTGTTTGTGTTTCCGTTTGCGTTTGTCTACAACTGTCCTGCTGGCTGTAACTGTTAGGTATGTGACCCCCTCAACTGGTATGTGTGAATGACTTAAGTTGTGTCTGTGCCAGTAAAATGCTATCATGGCTTAGTGGTTCAGTACTGTGACTATAGTGCACAGTATCCTGAGTTCGAGCCCTGTCACTGCTTTATATTTTCCTGCTGGGCAGACCTGACTGATTAAGGAACAGTAAAGCAAGTGTGAACGTATTTACCCGACTTTGCTTGACTTTGCCCGACTTTGCCTGACTTTGCCCAACTTTGCTCAACATTGCTCAACATTGCCCGACATTGCCCGATATTGCGCTGGTTAGCGCAGTGCACAGCTAGGCGCAATTGTATTTAAATATGCTCAATACTGGTAAAATGTGCTTAGCAGTGCTTTATATTGCTTAAAATAGGGCACTCATTGCCTCAGGTGGTGCTGCAAGGCTGCCTATGTTGGATGCACATAGTACACTCCCTATACATGTTTGAAAACAGGTAGTGTCAAGTTAGGCATCCTTTTACTGTATGTGTGAGTCAGAGAGAGGTGCCATTTCCAGGGTTCCTACTGAGTCAGTGTATGTGCTATGCGTTGCCTCTTTGCCAAGGCCAGGGCATACTGGGCACGCCTCCTTCTGCCTACTGGGGCAGGCTCAGGTTGTTCCTCCTCTGAGTCATGCTGTGCCTCTGCAGGCCTTGGCAATGGTGGGGGGCTGTTTGGCCCTGCCCCATGCTGTTCCTGCTGCAGCTGTTTCCACAGGATCATATTGTGTAGCATGGCACATACCATAACAATTTGGGTACATGTAGTTGGTGAGTACTGCAAGGCTCCACCAGATGTGTCCAGGCATTGGAACCGTGACTTGAGCATCCCAAACACATGCTCAATTATGATTCTTGTTTGTGTGTGTGTGTCTCATTATGGAGTTCTTGTTCAGGTGTGTGTGCATTTCTGATGGGTGTCATCAGCTATGGCTCCAGTGCGTATCCAGCATCCCCTATTAGGTGACCATAGGGAATGTCTCCATTGGCAAATAACTGGTACAGCTGGGTCAGATGCCAAATGTGGGAATCGTGATAGCTTCCAGGGCATCCAGCACACACATTCATTATTATGCCCTGGGCATCGCACACAAACTGGCAGTTGATGGAGGGGCAGCCCTTGCGGTTGATGTAGACCCTACCCCGCTCACCGGGTGGTGCTTTGATGCATATGTGAGTGCAGTCTATTACACCCACCTCAGGGTATTGTGCTATTTGGTGGAAAAGATGCATATTGCTGGCCGATGCCTCACGGGGGGTGGGGAAATATATGTGGTCACCGACATGTGCTGACATGACATCCAGGAACTGGTGGAGTATCCTGGTTGCTGATGCCTGTGAAATCCCCATCATATCACCAGTTGGTCTTTGGAAGGTACCTGTAGCTAGTATTCTTAGGCCAACACATACCTTGGTATGCACTGGGATGGGTTCCCCTCTGTTGGTTCTGTGTGTGAGGCGTGGCCGGCACAGCTCAACAATTTGCTGTAGGAGGTCTCTGTCCACCCTATAGTGCTCCACTATCTCCAGGTCATGTAGCCCCTGGTAGGTTACCCTGGGTCTGTGCACTTCTCTGTCTCCTCACTGTGTGTTGCTCAGCGGCATTCACAACATCACCACGCTCAGCACCTTGCACATGTTGGTTTATGATAGTAAGAGCAGCCCCTAACATTTTGTCTGACTTAAGCTTTTTAAGCTTTCCCTCTTTGTATACTGCAGTGTTGCAGAGTTCTTGAGAAAAAACAGGGGAGAATGGTGTTTGCAAAGTTTAAAGTGCTGGGCTGGGCTAGTCTGCTGCCTGTGTAATTGGTTGATTCTGATATATTTCACCTGGCAGCTCTGCTAGTTCTCCTTGGTTAACTTCCTAATACTTCTTTTCCTTCCTTTTGCCCTTCTGTTTCTGCCCGGGGGGGGGCAGCGCCAAGCAAACAAGAGCAAACGTGCACTCACGAGCGTACACAAGCACACACGAGTGCACAGACTGTGTGCATGTTTGCAAGGAGTTTCCTATCTTTTAACAGTGTGCACCTTGGGTTTGAGGTTTTCAAATAGGAGAACTGTAGGCATGCCTCTTTGCAATCCTGAGCAACTCAGGGCAAACACGAGCCACTGTGCTCCAATTAGCTTATAGTCTGTCTGACACACCCCCTCATGATGTCACCTATATTCTAGTCTCCTACTCACCTACTCCTAATCTTACACTCTTGGGACATGCCTCACATGCTGGGGAAAATTGGGATTCACTAACCTTATCCTCAATTGGATAGGATTGCCTAGTAATGCATGGTTACATCTCTCACACTGAGCCCCCCCCCCTTAGCAGCCACTAGTCAATAGCCATGTTGTCCTCAGCCTGCCATTCACCTGCATGGCAGAATAAGCTTTTTATTTAAAATGTCTATTTTTGGCTTTTCTTTTATTATTTTCTTGTTTTTATAAGTGCCGCACTTTTGCGGGGTGCAGCGCTATGCTTAAACATCATAGATCGGGGGAAAAAAAGTTAAATGTTTATATTTTTAAACATTTTAAAATGCCAATGGCCTTATATTTGGCCATTGGCATGCTTCCTCACCTCTATGCATCCTTTATTTGGAGCTGTCATAGCTCTGTTTAGCTATTTGCAGAAATGTACTCCATTACCAACGGAGTACATTTCTGCAGGTAACACTAATCTTCCACGGTCAGGTTAGTGTTTCCTGGATCACAAATTTACCTCATTTGCATGACTTTCACCAGCAAATGAGGTAATTTGCATACCATGACGCTCTCTGTGCAAGAGTAGCTTTAGCAGCTCTCGTGCACACCCCTGATAGCTGTTCCTGGATCGCACAGCAGACATATTGCCAGCGTGAGCTCCTACACTCTTCTTGCACTCCATGCAAGCTTTCGTGAATTCAGGGGATAGTATTATAGAAATATTAGTTTACTAGCAGTATCTTCCTGCAATTTTGTTAATATGTTAATTGTGTTTTGTATTATTAGTCAGTAACTCTAAACTGTATAACTGGAGCTTTTCTCCCCAGGTCTCTGCAGAAAATGAGCTGCTGGCCCAATCGGACATAACCCGGTAAACAAATGTAATAAATAAAAATAAAATAAATAAAAATGTATATCTGATTATCTCACTCTCTCCAAATATAAATATGAGAAGAGAATGAATTCAAATTAATAAACAATGACACACATACATGAAATTCAATTTGCAAATGTTATCATAATCCACATTCTTTTTGCAGAACTGTCCCAGTATGTTCAAAGCTTTAAACATAAAATTGTAGCAAAGAGTTGCTGTTGGAAGACCATTAAGGATTATGAAGATATTCATAGAAATCTGAAAAATAAATTCTATAGTCATAAGCATGTTCAAAATAACTGTTAATATCAATAAGCAGCTATGTATAGCAGAATTTTCAAAACCTTTACATAGACACAAAGATCTGAATATGAGAGTTACCCCTTACATAGATTTGAACCCACATTTAGCCAAGATACATGTATACATGCTGGTTTCTTGCTTTACATGACAAGCTAACCCCATCACACTTTCCTTTTTAACAAACTACTATTGTTACTATTGTGTGTGTATATCCATATTCCTGTGGGTAACTGATGACTACGGAAATATCTGACACATAAATAAGACCTTATGTTCCACAAAACTGCTAGATATCATCAAGTTTTACAACATAGAAGGAGTCTTTTTGGTTGGGCCTAATATGCATCTGGAATTTTGCTGTTTTTGTTTTCATCTTATTTTTTTACTACCTTTGAAGTAACAGGAACAACAGGAAAGTTACCATCCAAGGATCTCCACTAGAAGTACAAAAACTATTCACAAGATAAAACAAGCGGAGACCTCCACGATGATGAACAAACAAGATTTATTTGAGGTATATATCAAACAAGCGCTTTTGCGTACATCCAAGTATGCTTCTTCAGGTTTTAAAATAGAACTGAATACATCTGCTTTTATATAACTCTCATCCAATTGATGAGCTACTTGTCCTCATTAATCAATCATTTAATTAATCATTTAAGTTCCTTAAAACGAGACAAAAATATATATAAATATAAAAGGTATATACACAAAAGCATATATACTAATGTATATGTATTTATAAGAATGTGAGGCATATATAAGAATGAGTGAAATGAATAAAACAATTAAAAACGTTAAAAATATATGTATATCATTTAAAGAATGTTTGATACTATAAGATATCATGATAACTGACTAATTACAACACTATGTAACAGATAATATGATTGTTGTGTGACTAAATCATAAAAAATGTATAAATATATATATACAGAGATGGTTATCTACATATAGCTAACACTGACTTATGCTAAAGGTATATATACACAAGATAATTATCTACGTGCAGCTAACACAGGCTTTATGCTAACAGCACAATTTAGTCCTGGTTCAATATGGGATCTCAGTTTCAAGATCCA
Organism: Protopterus annectens; assembly: GCF_019279795.1. Taxonomy (NCBI): domain Eukaryota; kingdom Metazoa; phylum Chordata; order Ceratodontiformes; family Protopteridae; genus Protopterus; species Protopterus annectens. The sequence continues at coordinate 1,123,867,612 of NC_056746.1, forward strand.
TTCTAGTTCAGCCTTCTCTAGGTAATTCTGACTATCACCACCTTTCTTAATGGATTTCATGACTTGTAAAACCCTACATTTAAAAGTGTGGTCATGATACAAGCTTGCATGTTTAGCCAAAGCATTCGTTAAATTCATCTTTCTTATATCGTACATATGATTATAAATGTGGTCTTTCAGCCTTCTTGAAGTAAGCCCCACATAGTATGCATTACATTTAATACAAGTGGCTAAATATACCAAATTCATGGTGTTACATGTAGCATGAAGATTAAAGTTATGTGTATGATTTAACTCGGGAACAATGAATTGATATTCACTAGTAATAAACTTGCACATGTTACATCTAGTACATGGAAAGTACCATCGGTCTGGATTTGTCCATTCCTAACTATAGGGCTTATCTTGGCTTTTTCAAGGCATAATAGCCTCTTAAGATTCTTACTGTTCCTATATCTAAATATAGGTTTTGTACCCACTATATTGCTGGTATCTCGATCTACAAGCATCACATCCCAATTTTTCTTTATGACATCTGTAATATATTTGATATCATTTGTATATCTAGTAACAGAAGGTACTTTCCTATTGGTATGACTAGAGTATATCTTAGAGCCATACCTATTGTTAAATTGTCTTTTATTAGTAATAATATTATGATGGTCATCTGTAATATTGGTAATATTGACACTTGAATCATTCATGATGAGTGTATCATATCTTATGTTTTCTATCATATCATGTGGATAGCCCCTGTCCAAAAATAAATCGCTCAGGGTATTAAGCTGTATGTTTCTTTCCATAATGTTATCACATAACTTGGAAACTTTCATAAATTGATTCTTAACAATGTTAGGAACAATAAATCGTGGATGCATGCTGTTGAATTGCAGTAGCGCATTTCTCCAATATGGTTTCCTGTATAGTGTAGTAGATAATGAACCTTCTACATTTCTAGAGATGGTAATGTCCAGAAAATCTATCCTACTAGATGATGATTCTAAGGTGAACCTTAGGAAATCAGTTGTAGACTCAAGATAATCAACCAATTGTTCCAGTGACCTATAGTCACCCTTCCAAATAATAAGTATATCATCAACAAAACGTCTATATAAAATAATATTGTCCATAAAACTGCTATTAAATAAATATTGAGACTCCCAATGATACATAACCAGATTCGCATACAACATAGAAGGAGTCTTTTTGGTTGGGCCTAATATGCATCTGGAATTTTGCTGTTTTTGTTTTCATCTTATTTTTTACTACCTTTGAAGTAACTGTGACAAAGGTCTTTTGTTAAGGTGAATGTTACAGGATATAGCTATAATTGCAATTTATCTTGTATGGATGAAGTCTATTAAGGGAAAACCATACCTATAGCTAGTGGATTGTGCTTGTTAAAATGAGTAGGTGATACTATTCACATAAAGCAGCTAGATAAGTCCTTAGCAGTCTGCCTGTAGGTACTGAAGGGTATTGGATAAGTCCCTAGCAGTCTGCCTGTAGGTACTGAAGGGTATTGTACTACTTTGCCTATTAAATGGTTAAGCCCAGAAAGAGATTATTCCATGAACAGCACATCCATTCCTATATATTTGCTACCACAATCATTGCATATTCATTGGAATTTTGATAATTAACCTACAACAACCTGACTGCCTGATGTCACAATCCCATATTATGTAATTGCAAATATAAATAATTAGTTTCTTTTAGGCGGTCTGTACTGCCAGAAAAAAATGGACTTGCCCCATCCCTCTAATTACTAAATATAGTAATCCTGAGGTTGTGTTTAGCAATTGGGAGTGTGCACCATGGAATGCTAGGGCACAGTGTTCATGCAAAAACATGTCACAAATATGTCTTTCTATAGTGAATGATGGTAGCACTGGTGAAAAGATAATGTGGTTAGGTAGTCACTTTATGTCAATTTAGTCCATGGGATTTCAAAGTAGACCCTAAACATCTGCTTTGACTGAGAAGGTTGTGCTTGAGAAATCTGTACCTGTACATAAGGTGACTTGCAGTCATGAAGTACCCTTACTTCTGCTTGTTGTGAGAGAATACAGACTAATCTGAAACTTCAGATCTACCTCTTTTTACCTCACCTAGATATTCTGTGCATGTACAGCACCCACCTAGTTATACAAAAGATTATACTGGATAGTGGTGAAACTTTCTGAAAGCACAAGAATATTTTCTGGTTTCACAGAAGGCCTGGCAGTCTGTCATGGTTTTGTGATTAAAAAAAACGACAAGAAAACTTTGAAATAGTAAACTAATGTTTGATAGTTGATAAATGTTGTACTATGAACAATCTGTAAAGTTTGATGATTTCAGAATTTGTGCTGTTGAAGAAAACAGTTTCATGCACTATGAACTATATATCATGCACTGACTTCTTATACCTTAAATGATTTAGTAGCTTTAATTAGAAGTCAGTGCTTCCAGAAAACAGTGGAAGCAGCCAAAAGTGTGAATGGCGTAAGGATTGACAACGTCCTAGATGTAACATGCAAAGAACTTAGAGTCACCGAAGATAAGGGAGGAGTCCTGAATCAGAGTGAACCTGATACTAATCAAATGGACGCCACAATGGAATGTTTCTGTTAACATTATGTACCAACTAGGGCTAAACATTTAATAGCCAAGACATTATGACCATAAAAATTAATATCTTCTGATCCAGATGTCTCCAAAATGGTGCACAATGCACTGGGACTAGACCAACCATTTCACTGTGGTTTTGAATCTGATCCTAAATTCTTCATTTCTTAGTCAAAATAAGAAACACAGGTTTCCATACTGTGCATTAGATTCCTTTCATTCAACTTTCCACTAGCAATGCAACTTTTTTTAAATAAGGGAGTCATACATTATATAGCAATATAGTATTTTTATTGGCTTTATCACTAAGCTGTGGGAAAATTAGGTTTAACTAAGTTCATCTGAACAATTAAAATGTTCATTATTGCTTTCATTTGAGAAGCAGTTTTGATTTGGATTGCTGATCCCAAGGGTCACTTTTTTGAACATTCAGATGAGGAATTTGAGAGCAGAAATGATTGCTTCATTTTGTAGGACTATTTGTACTATGGTGAAGATTCCCTAATCATCACACATTATTACCTTATTATTATACTTATTATAAATGCAGTTATTATGTTAATAATATCGCTGCTAACACAGATACATTTTCAGAACAACACTTGAATTTTAGCATCAGTCAATGTAACACAGGTGGTGTAGAAAATTATTGGTCTAGCACACAGTAGTATATTATCCCAGTTAATCAAGTTAAATAAATAATATCAGAGAAGAAAACAGCTACAAACTTATATAAGTGCAAAAAGATCAGATAAAGACTCATTTCATTAAAACTCCCACTGTTAGGTCACAAGTAAAATCAGTCTGTTATAGCAGTGTGACAAAAGGAAACCAAATAAAATATACAGCCTCATGAAAATTTATATTAGCCTGACTTGTATCAGACTACTGCCTGGGTCAGAGACACCAATACATTATTTGCAGGCATTTGGGGTCTGAAGGTGAACTGGTGATATTCATAACTTAAAAATACAAAAGTTGTTTGGGCGAGGGGTTTACATGGATCTTAAAAGCATAAAACCCTACAAAAGGAGCAAGGTAAGCAGTTGTTAATTACAGAAAGCTGCCCAACTGAAGTTTTATTACTTAGTTATGAGTCTATGAAAATCATAACATTCTTTTCCCAAAAAGTATTAATTTTAAACCAAAAGCACAAATAATAACTAATTTTGCAAACTGTGACTTCTCCATATGTTAAAACACATTACTATAAAACAGCTAAAAACTGACAGCTAAACTGCTTAGCATGGCATAAGCCCAGCTGTGTATACCAATTCACAGATATTGGTCAAATAGATGAAAGCTTCAGTTTAATGCCTGTTCTTCAGCAAAAAAAATAAATAAATAAAAATAAAATTCTGTTTTAGATAAAAATATCTGCTCTCCCTGACTAATATTGCATATACCACAAGATTGATCACAATTAAAAAAAAGGCATGGGGTAATTAATACATGAATTAACTATAGCCAAACAACTGACATATGTTGTACTAATTAGCTCAGGAAAAGGTCAGAACATGGCATGTCTGCATCTAGCGAGATTTGAATTTATTGGCCTGGATGAACCAATAAAGACTTAAAAAGTAAAAAGTCATGGACATTCAGAAGCCATTCAGCTGTAACAGTGGTGTGTCCTTAACAGGTAAATCACATATATCCCAGGGGCTTCCACTGCAGGAGGTTTGGATGTTGCTCAGTGAAGATTGTAACATTACTGGGTCTTTATTTTAAAAACAAATATCTACCTGTGGCAAGAAAAAATCCAAATCACCAAAAAAGAAAAAAAAATTTCAATCAAGGCCACCAGAACACTCAGACTGCTTAGCTGAGATGAAAGAGCTTAAATGGAGATTATTTTTTTTTTTATTTTTGTCTTTGCATATCGAGTTCTCTTGTGTTGTAATATGTATGTGTATATGTATTTGTATATATATACACACACACACACACACACACACACACACACACACACACACACACACACACACACACACACACACACACACACACACACACACACACACATTATATATAGATATAGATATAGATAGATAGATAGATAGATATAGATATAGAGAAATGGGTTTTACCTATCCTGGGTTTATCAGTTGGAACAAGTTTATCTCTAGGTTTATAACTTTATTTTCAGCACCTTTTGTTCAAATACATTTGTTCAAATTCCCAGAGTGATATGTGTGTGTGTGTGTGTGTGTGTGTGTGTGTGTGTGTGTGTGTGTGTGTGTGTGTGTGTGTGTGTGTGTGTGTGTGTGTGGTTATCTGTGAATGGGGTATACATTTTGGTTTGACTGGTGTGCATGGTAGTATGCAGTTTTTAGTTTTAAGTGGTGTGGCTGCTAGTGCTATTTAAAGGTTTAGATGATGTGTACTTATATTTTATTTATATATGCTGGGTTAGTTTCAGCAGTCTGTGTTGCATGTTTCTCATTCTACCTACCTTAAGAGCACACTTAAGCAAACTAACAAAGCGTTTAAGGGATCCATTAGGAAACCTCTGCTTAACCCCTTTAATCTAAGCCTCTCCACTGGTTACATTCCTGAAGCCTGAAAAACAGTTATTGTAATGGCATTACACAACAGTGCCCAGTCACAAATCCTGGTAACTATAGACCCATTAGTCTCACTGGCCTCATATGTAAAGCTATGGAGTACATTATCTCAGACCTCATTAACTTGGACATTGAACATCTCTTAAATGTGTACCCTCATCAGTTTGGCTTTATGAAAGGAAGAAACAAAGAAGAAGGTGTAGCCAACAGAGAAAAAAAACATCTTCCACTTTATTAGAAAACACATTGGTTAGTCAATGTGTTGCCTAATAAAGTGGAAGTTGGTTTTATCCTCCGTTGGCTACACCTTCTTCTTTGTTTCTTCTTGGTCGTGCTTTATTTCTGGTTAATTTGAGAAAGGAAGCTTATGTCTCTTTAACTTCATTAAATTCTTTAAAAAAGTAACCAGAGAAGTGAATAGTTTTTATGTGGTGCATACAACATATCTGTACTTGGCCAAGGCCTTTACTATTCTACGTGCAGGCATAGGTTCATAGATTCATAAGAAATTACTAAGCTAATGGCTCAAGAGCCCTTACAAGGCTAGCTAGTTTTGTCCAGATTTTAGCCAATTTTCTATCCCTAGGTGAAAGATAAATGGGGTCACCAAGTGGTGTTTTGACAATTTTTACAGACTGCCTCTGTCCATAAGGGACATTGGCAGTACCCCAGGAGAGAATTTGCAATTTACCATCCATTGGTCCATATTGCTTTGGAAGATAGTCAAGGAAGAGCACTGTTTCACATGAATAGGAAGCTTATTCCAGAGGAGGGGCAATCTCTGAGACATACATCTGTGCCTCCATCATGATCTATTCATGTCAGAGATCAGGTTTAGATCTTTGGGACTGGTAACCCTTGTGCAGTTAGTTTTGACAATATGCAACATTTCCATCATGGCTGGGTCAGAGACTAACTTGTAGGTGAGGCACAGATCACCCTCTCAATAATCAGTAGGAAATTGAATACAGTAATAGGGATTTTAATCAGTCTGCACATGACATGTTGGTTATACCTTGTAATTTTGGTGAGAAACCTATGAAGACTCTCCAGCTGTTCCAGGTTCCTGGCAAGGTACATGCCAAAGGGTATACTCTACTCATTATTGGTCTGATGAGGGCCGACTGTAGTGTTACTATTACATCCTTAGACTTGGATGCTATGCCCTTACTTATAAGCTGAGCCTAATAGAAGGATTTCCTCACTATCATGGACACATGGTGGTCAAAGTTCAGATTAAGGGGGTGCAATCAATATTGTAATTTGCAGGGGTATTTGCTTTCCCAATGGGTATTATTACATACTTTTTCACATTTAGTTTGAGGCCATGGCTCTGAAATCAATCATTAGTCTGTGTCAGACCATTCTGCAGGATGTCAACATTTTTGGGGGAGTTAATGATTGCAGCCATCAGCAAACTTGGTCAGCCAAAGGCTATCTACATTTGTCTTGACATCTGAGAAGTATATCCCAAATAGGAGTGGTCTCTTCCTAGATGTCGATTCCCCACTCTAACAACATGTGTCCTATCCATGAGCCATTTGTCTATTAATCTGGTGACATAGAGGTTTATGCCCAGTTTTGTGAGTTTATCTAAAATACCTGCATGGGGTATACTGTCAAGTTAGTATGCACTGCTTTACCCCCATCCATGGCTTTGGTGACCTTGTCAAAGAAGTCCGCCATACTGAGCAGGCAGGACATGCCCTTGATGAAGCTGAACTGGGCTGGGTCTAGAGTCTGAAGATTTCCTGTGTCATTGTTAATCAGGCCCATGATTATCCTTTCCAAACTCTTGCATATGAGGTTAGTCAGACTTTTGGGTCAGTAGTTTCCTGGGTAAATGATGGTTCTCCCTTGTGCAGAGGGATAATTTGCTGTCTTCTACTCTACTGGGACAAAGCCTGTCTGGAGACTGTGGTTAAATAGAGATCTGAGTAGGTCTGCTAGGTCATTTTTCAAACTATGTGATAGGCACCCTGGGATTCTGTCACAGCCTATTGATACTGTGTTTCTAACTTTAGAGAGTGCAGTGTTGATCTCTTCTTTTGTGATAACAGGCAAAAGAATGGTAGGGGGTATTTCATGTGGAGTGAACAGAGGTGATGAGTGAGTGAAATTTGAGGTTAATTTATTGGCCAGCAGGTTTATTTGTTCTGGAGGAGTACAGGTAGTGTCATCTACGGCCAACTCAGCACATTGTTGAGTGTTTCTCTTAAGATTTTTGACATAACTAAAAATGCTTTGTGGTTATCCTTTGCTTAGGAGACTATTTTAGTCTCTTATTTAGCTTTTGAAGACTTGACTAGTTCCCTGATTTACATGTTGAGACTAATGAGAGATTTTTTTTCTCCATTGTGCACTCTCCCACTTACTTCTAGACTGGAATTTCTTCCTTCTGTTGTATATTCTATTTCTGTAAAGGGTCAACCAGAACAACTTCTTTTTCCAGCTAGACCTAGTTTTCGTTTGATCAGGTACTGCTGTTTCTATGCAGTTGTTTAAGTGGTTGTACAGGGTATTCGTGTATACTCCTGCATAGGCCCCATGTTTTCAGGGTTATGGGGAGCTTTAAAATTAGCTATGATATAACTTAATATAAGTTCATTTACCTTGGAAAAAATCTTTAGGGTTTCATGGTAGGGGGGGGGGTTCTACTGTTATACTTATTGCAAATAAGACTAATTTACAATCTGATCTTACCAATGAGGACATTATGCTGGAGGGAAAAATGATCCCCTATGTTTGTGAGTACTATGTCAAGGATATTTGATCCCCTAGCTGTTCCTGAGCATTTGCACTGACAAGTCCAGGAATCTCTGAGCCTGCATGTTAGTGGTCATGTATGTTTGCCACTTTATGGAAGAGTAGTTAAACTCACCCATGAGTTGTGTCTAAAGATTGTTTTTAGTTCATAGTCAGATGTTAGGCTATCAGTCAGAATCAAACCATGTACCTTTTATGTGTGAGGTAAAGACATTATCCATTATTTCAATCCCATTATGCATTATTTATAATCATGTAAATATGAATATAAATCCTTATATTGTGTGGTGAATGGCTAAACAGTTGTCTCCAGAATCCATGTGGTTAGAGTCACAGGTGTCATGTCTGAAAGCAAAAAAACTTACCAGTGGTGTATCACAAGGCTCAGATTTGGGCCCTCTCCTTTTTGACATTTATTTCTCAGACCTTCAGGCCAGCACTTCTAGCCTACAGTTATCTATGCTTGCAGATGAATGTAAATCGGGCATTGTTGTTCAATCGTCAATTGACTTACAATTTCTCCAACATGGGTTAGACCATGTTAACAACTGGTGCAAGGACACTGTTCTCAAAGTATGATTCACCCCTCAAATAAGACATTGTTGTAAGGGATTTAGGCACTCAGTGATAATTCCTTATCATTTGACCATCATTGTGTCTCCATAGTTGTTTGGAAACCTATTTATCTGGCCCATCTTATTACCAAAGGCATCTCCTCTAGATTCAAATATGTCTTAATTTTCCTTATCTGACCCATTATTGAATATAATTCACCTTTTGTTATGTATTTGTCTAATCATTTCACACAACTTGAGAAACCTCAGAAGTTCATAAATAAAAAGATCAGTGGCTGTAAAAATCTTAGTTATCAAGAGACACTGGCAGCCCTTTCTCTGTAGTCATTCTCTTATGGATTCCTCTGTGAAGATCTGTGTCTAGCCTTTTGAGCCATAAAACATCCGTCTGATGTCTTTTTACTTTGTAGACTTGATGGTATCTCAAATTTTCTGCTAAATTAACTAAATCTTCATCAGCAAATAAACAAGACACATTGGTATGATGGATTCATATCTCAACGTATCCCTCACCTCTAGAACAAACTTCCACTATATGTCAAGCAGAGTAGCACCCTTGCGACCTTCAAGGTAAACCTAGATAATTGGATGGCAAACCTCAAATTCTCCCTGGTCTCCCTTTACTTGCCCTACTTGAGGCTAGAGGCAACTTTTGAAAAGGGTTTTTGGCTCGACTTGTAATAGTCTACAGACTGGGGGTGACAGCTGTCAGGAATTTTTCATGACAGTCAGGAAATCAGGGTCTGTATCCAGAAATCAGAATTCCCTTGGATTTCTTATAGAGAGAATAATAGACTCCTAGTTCAAACTGTCAAAACCAACAATTTAGCCGGTGACTCTCTTTTTTGCCAACTCTGTTGGCAAAACTTGGAACTCACTTCCTGCTGACATTACTCTACAATCCACCCTAAGTCAATTCAAGAAAAGTCTCAAGCAGTATTTTAAATCACACTGCCTATGTCCTTGCACCAAGCCTGACTAGCTCTCTCCCTGTGATTGTGTGCTTATATTAGTCATTTGCAACTCTGCTGCATCATATTTTTAGATATTTTACCTTATGAAATCTTAATTTTGAGAGACTGTATAAGTTGCTTGTCGGAACAGAGTCTATAAATTGTGTTTATCATGTATTATGTAATGTTTCTTCTGTCTGTACCTTGGAGCTTTTCTCCCCGGGCCTCCACTGAAAATGGACATGTATCCAGTTGGACTATCCCGGTCAACAAATGTAAAATAAAATTCTTATCTGCATTCAGATGGTGTGTAAGGTCATTCATTGTTATTTTTCATGCTTATATATATGTTTGTGTTTTGTGGGGGAGGGGTTGATGTATATATAAGTGAGTAACAAGTTGGTCATCATTTTTTTCACTTTCCATCACAGTCATATATCAGCAGTGCACACAATAAGTGTCTGTGTTTGGTGGTCTTGGTAGGATGTGTAGGAAAGGAACACATTGTTGGCACAGTGGCATGGTGATTAGTGTTGCCATCTAACAGTGCTTGTCTGGCTGAGTTGTTCGCTGTAACTCCATTTGTGTGGAGTCTGCATATTCTCCCTGTCTCTGTTTGGGATTTATTCAGCTGATCTTATTCCCTCCAACACCGCAACTGCATGCCACAGGGAAATGATGTTCTTTCAATTTACCAAAAGAAAACACAGTGCATGTGTGTGTGTGTGTGTGTGTGTGTGTGTGTGTGTGTGTGTGTGTGTGTGTGTGTGTGTGTGTGTGTGTGTGAAAAAAGTAATATTGGCAAGTGTATACAGAAGTAAAACAAAGACATAAAATGCATCACAGATCATCCCGACCGTAAGATGTTCTGGGGACTGTCATTCCTGGCTATATAAGTGGCTTATTGGGGTCCTCTGCATGTGGTCCCACTTAGTTTAAAGCTGACACCGGCCACTCAGAGGTGGACACAGACTGCTATGGTTAGTGAAGGGACTGGGAGTACTGTGTACATTATTTCTCTAATTTTCTGCATAGTAAAACTTCAAAGATGTGCACAGAAGGTCATTCTAGCTTGCCTATTGGCTGGGGAAATGTGGCCATTATTTCTTTAACTTTTGTCAAAATCACACATTGGAGGTATGCAAAAAAGGTCACTAAAACTTGTCTAAGGCTAGTGTAGTGTGTGGGTGCAACAAGCTGGAATGAATAAATATGCATGTTTTTTTTTATTTTGACTTTCTTCACAAATTAAATCCAATGCATAGACAGCTGGCAATCTTCTGGGGGTTGGGGAAAGGAGGTGTGCTGTATATGTACAGTTGATAGCAATAGGTTGAAGTTTGCTGTTGTTTTTTAACTGTTTATCATGCTTTGACTTCAAAAGGGTACACAGAAGGTGTCTTCATTTTGAGGTCAGGGCTGAGGAGGCATGCAGTGACAACAATAACTTGAAATATAGGACTGTGGCCATTTGTCCTTTCATTTCATCCTAATTTAACAACAGAGGGGTAAGGAGGAAGGCAGTCATCCCAGATATGACTTACGTACAAGCATTTTCTTTTCAATTTATGTGTAAATACTACTCAGTTTATTGGTGGTAACTACTGTGTCATAGGGCTTGCACATTAAACCTGGACATAAATTTATTTCTTCAGTGAAAGGAAGAAAACAGTGAGTTTCTTTCCTTAGAAATATTTTTTTTCAAGTCAGCTTTGGACCAAAGGTTGGGAAAATCTCTAAAATGGACCTCAGATCATTTAAAACCCCACAGCTTCTGGGGATTCTGATGCCCCCCAAACCACCAACTTAATTAAATGTTTTCTTATACAGTATTTACATTACATTTTTGGCCAGTTAACTTTTTTCCATTTGTTTTTTTTTGTTTTGTTTTTTTTTTGTTAACTTGAGTGAAGCAAGGGACCTGATTGGCTGCAGCAGCCAGGGAAGTAAGTTTTTTTTTTTTTTTTTTTTTAATTTTGCTGTAGCCATTATTCTGCCAAACAATGCTAGCTAATTTCTGTTGCATGCTTAGTATAAGATCTGTTTGTTCCATTCAGTCACTGGTACTCTTCGATTTAACATTCATCTGTAAATATTCATCAGCACTGACATTTGGTGGTACGTTGGGGGAAGGCAATTTTTCTTAACTCAGCGAGGGAATTAACAGTGCTTCCCCTGTTTATAGTTTCACTGTTTATCTACTACACATCTGAAGTACCCATTTCAGTTTGCAGTTACTGTGTACTTCAGTCCATGTTCCCTGTGAGTCATTCACACTGGTTAGATGGCATTTGAGTACACTCTGCTTGCTGTTCCCTAGTGGAGTGCAAAAGTGGAACAACTGTGATCAGTGATACAGCAGTACATTTTGTTTAACCTGAGAGTCCTTAATGACTGCAGTAACAAATCTAGTCTGTGTATTTCAAATATAAATGAGATGCCAGATATTGCCTCCCTTTGTAATTTGCCTGCCTGGCACTTCTATTTTTTGTAAAAGGTAGAAGCTGATGTTCCTACTCTGTTTAAATTCTCCAAATCTTTTGAGTCTAATGCCATGATGGGAATGGACCCCATTCCTAAGTCAAGGTCTAATTAAAGTTCATGGAATTAGTATTGTTTCAGTCTTTGACGGTGGCCTGAAGAGCTTTTTGCAGCACCCACGATGTGCCCAGAACTGACCCCTGCAATTCATACAGAGTTATATGTATAAGTAGCACATCTAAATACGACTGTAGATTCTTTTAGAACCGATGCTCCTACCATTGTTGGAACCATAGCTCTCAACCTTCCATCTCAAAAATGAGGAACACTAGCCCTAATAATGTAGAACAAATGGGCAAAGTGTGGATCACATACTAATGGCATACTAACAACTTCAACTAGGAAGGTCATAGAATGGTTAAAATATGCTGATTTTACTTATAAAGAAGATCTTTTAATTAATTGATCTGATTCATTTCTATTTACCATAGATTTCACTTAATTCAATTCCTAACATTGAATGTGGGACAGAACTTTTCAAGTGGAACTTAGAGGAACATGAACGTTTTAAGACCCCAAATGAGGTTTATTGTAATGTAATAAGGTACACTTCAGAGGTATAATTGGGACTGTCTAGGTATCTTTCTTCCACATTGGTCTTGTTTCTGCCTGCAAATCTTAATATTTTATTACTGCATCTCTTTGTATGTGAGACACTGTAGTCTCCAGGTATAGCAGTTTCAATGATCAGTGCTACTTTTGTCCTTTATTTTATTTTATTTTTGACTTCATGGGCTACATCTGGTTTTCTTTCGTCTATATTTGAATTGTTGATAATGGGTGATCCCATGTGATGTACATCACATGGGATCACCCATTATCAACAATTCAAATAGCCTACATTAGGCACCCGCTGAACCTCTGGCCATGGGGAACTCCTAATGATCTCCCTGTGATCAAGGGCCCTCATGCAGCAGCAGATTTCTCTGTCTACTGTGTTAATTGCCTGGCATGGCACTTTGTGGATGTCTGCATGGATATGTGAAGTAACATCACTGCGCGATCGCAAACTTTTTTCCGTTTTTTTTTTTTTAAGTTGCCTGTAAGCTGAATTCAATCAGGTCTACTTCAGTGAAGCAAGGAACCTGATTGGCTGCAGCAGTCATGGAAAGAAGTTGTCTTTTTTTTTCATAAGAGACAGAAGTGATGAAGCAAGGACCTGACTGGTAAGAATGGGGGGACAAAGCTCCTAAAATAGGAACAAATTTTAAATTCTTCTTCTTCTTTCAGCTTTTCCTGGTTAGGGGTCGCCACAGTAACAGGAAGCAGAGAGGCAAAAGGCAAAGTATAAAGAGACTACAGAAAGAAAAGAGAGAATATGTGACAGAAACTGTTAGGAGGAGGGAATATATCTTGGGATGAGTTGTAGAGGAAGAAGATTGTATAAGAATGGAGGTTATGTTATGAAGGGTCCTTTCATAGGCAGAAAAATGGAGGATTAGGTTATGTAGGGTCCTTACATAGGCAGGACCAGGAATTGTAAAGGTGTTCCTTAAGGGTAGTTTTAAAGGACTTAGGGTTAGTGATAGATCTGACAATTATTAACGTCTTTCGGCTTTTCCAGGTTAGGGGTCATCACAGTGGAACTCCATTCTGCTAATGATTGGTAGTGGATTTTTATGGTGCCAAGTTGCCAGCCTGACCGCCAACCTTCAAAGATGGCACACCCATTCATGCATGCACCTACCTGCATGTCTTTAAACATCACTCAACCACGGGGAGGACATGCAGACTCCACACAGAAGGCACTCCATCCGAGAATCGAACGGGAGATCCTCTTGCTGTGAGGCGACAATGCTAACCGCAGCACCAGCGCGGCCTCTCATGATAGTTCTGACAATTAACAGTAGTTTATTCCAGGTATTGGCTACTGAGTAACTATATAGGAGTTTGCCAATATTTTTGTTGTGCTTATGGACTTGTAATAGGTGCTGTAGGGAGCCATGGAGAGGACAGCTTGAAGTATAAGGTTGGATTTGGGTAGAAAGAGAGGGGCATGAAGAGGGATCATGAAGGACTGAGTTTGCCATGAGAAGCTGGGGAAGTAGTATTTGATGATGAAATTCCAGCAACTTTAGAGTTTTTTAGAGCAGTACAGTGGTGGCTAGGATAAGGCTGGTTGGACGCGAATCTTGCAATTTTATCGTAGGTAAGTTCCAGCTTGGATAGGAGATTGGATTGAAGATGTTTGAGTATAGAGGCAGCATAGAGAAGTGTGGGAAGTAGGAAAGCTTGTGTAAGAGAGAGTTTTGCTGCATTTGTGAGGCATTTTTTGTGCCTATATAGCAGATCCAGCTTTTGATGTGTCTTTTTAATGCAATGCTGTGTGTAGAGGTTAAACTTCAGTTGGTCGTGAATTAGAATGCCAAGAAGTTTAGTATGAGGTTCATTGAAGAGGGTTGTATTGCTGAGGGAGGAGACAGTAAAGGTGGCTTTGTGATGTTGTAGAGTTATAGGTAGGAATAGAATAAGTTTGGGTTTTTTTTGGCAGGTTAAGTAGTAGTTGATTAGAAGTAAGCCATTTTTGACTGAATGAAGGGACTTTTGAGAGAGGGTATGGAGGTGAATGATGTTGTCAGAGCAGGAGATGATTATATCATCATAATCATCATAATCATATCATAATCATAATCATGATTGTCATCAGCATATTGGACAATCATAGATAGTGGACAGGAAGAGTGGAGGTCATTGATAAAAATATTGAAAAGTAGAGGTCCAAGGATGGAACCTTGAGGTACCCCTTTTTTGAATGGGTAGGAAAGGAGAGAAGTTAGATTGCTATTTTACTGCCTGGAATCAATTGGATAGGTAACTTGAGAACCAGGATAATGTGGAGTTGGAGAGATTAAGTGAATTTAGTTTGGATAGAAGTAGTTTTTGGGATACGGTACTGAATGCTTTAGAGAGATCAAGAAACAAGCAGGATACTAAGTTGTTATTATCACAGGAATTTGGAATAATACCTATGAAGGATGTCAGACTGGTAGTAGTACTATGTTTTGCTGGAAATCGTGCTATGTAGGTGTGAGAAGATTTTCTTGTAGGAGGTGGTCAAGAAGCTGTTTATGGATGCATTTTTTTCTAGGATTTTAGATAGAGGAGATAAGATGGCAGTTGGTCTAAAGTTGGTGGGGTCAGTTGAGTTGCCACCTTTGTGCAAGGGAATAACATAGAATGTTTCCATAGGTTGGGCACAGTGTTTTCCTTAATGGATCACTCGAGCAAGATGAAGATAGGGAGAGTGATAGAGTTGGCAGAAATTTTTAAGAATTCTAGAGGAAGATTATCAGTTGATGGAGGGCAAGTTTTGACATTGCTCAGAAGAGATTTAATATAGAATGCAGAGATGGGTCTAAGAGACAAGATGGGAGATATAGTATGTATAGAGGGAGAGGTTTGAGTGATATTGTCTTTTATTGTAAGGCTGTGGATTGTGTCAATGAAAAAGGTATTTAGAAAGGACGCAGTGTCAGTGGGAGAGCTAGATGGACAGGGTTATGGGGTGATGGGTTTCCAGGGTGAAGTAGCTTATTAACTGTGTGCCAGAAGTGTTGGGGCTTTAGAGTGGGAGTTGTTGAATGGTTTATGGAAAACGTTTTGTTTGTCAAGGGTTACTTTTTTAGTTAAGTAATGGAGTTCTCTGTTGGTTTGGAGATCAGTGAGGGATTTGGATTTTTTCCATTTCTTCCGGGCACTATCTCTGTTATTCGTGAAGGTTTGGGTAGCTTTTGTTAGCCAGGGGGCACACTGTGTTTTTATTCTTAGCTTTCTGATGGGAGTCAGGGAATTGAGACTGTCTAGAAATATTTTATTGAATGTTAGTGCAGCTTCCACTAGGGGGAGATTGTGGAGGAAGGACCAATTAATTGAGGAGAGCTGGTGGTTGAAATTTTCAGGATTAAAACTGGAGAAGTTGCTGCATACTTTGCATTTCTGGGGTTTACATAGTTGAGAAGAGTGTCTAAGTATGTAGGCGGGGTGATGATCTCTTAGAGTATCAGGTGATGTGGATGGGTTGTGATATAGATTAGGATTGCAGACAAGGACTCAGTCTAGAATGGAGCCATAGTTTGTGTTTTTATTTGAGTGAGCAGGAGTGGAGATAAGTTGTGAGAAACCAAAGAGGTTAATGGAGGTAGTAGGGGAACTTGTGTTGAGGGCATTCCAGTCACTGTTCATATCACCTAAGATAATGGTTTCATAAGAGATGGTTTGTGAGATCCAAGAGAGAAGGCGCTCCAGGGTAGGGATATTGTTACCTGGGGGAAATGTAAATAGAAATAACAGTTCATCTTTTGTGTTTGTTTAATTGACAATTGGTAATGAGAATTTTGGGGAGATGAAAGTCGGGCGTAGTAATTGGAAGAGGTTGAAGAGTGGGCTGATTTGAGTAGAGAATACCATCACCTCCATCTTTCCTCTTGAGGTAATCATGGCGGAGGATTTTATAACCTGGTTGAAGTATTTTGGTATCAGATATATGAGGTTTAAACCAAGTTTCTGAGAGGCAGAAGATGTCAGGAGTATGTAAGGAGATGCAGGCATGGAAGGAGGAGGTTTCATTCCTAATACTTTGGATGTTCATAGATAGAATAGATAAGCTTTTGGTGGGGTGAAATGTGTGAAACTGAGATGAAGAATGACAGGTAGATAACTGTTGATCTGAAGGAAGAGAATAGATAGGATTAGGTCCAGGGTTATAATGAATGTCACCTGAGAGTAATTGGTCTAATATGAATCATCTGAGGTATGTAAGTTGAATTTTTTGTGGTAGGTTTTTTATTTCAATTTGAGGGACATTGTAGGCAGGAAGAATATCCTAAATGTGTAGTAGGTAGTGTTAGAGTGTGAAAATAGAGAAGGGGCTATAGGGAAGGTACGGGTGGTAGAGACTGTGAATGGAGGATTGGTAGATATAGGTGTATAAGTTATGGGTGGGAGGGTGTAGTGATAAGAGGTGGCAGTGTAGGTAAGACAGAGGATAGGGGTGGAGAAGATGATAAGAAGTAAGCAACTGGAGAAATATGCTTTTGAGACCAGCATAGTGTTGTAAAAGGCATTATGGTTTGAGAAGGTTCTAAGGTTATGTAGTTTGGAATTTGTGGTGGGAGTTATGAAACATAGTTTTGAGTGGAATTAGAATGTAAGAAGTATGGAGGAAGAGACTGAGGAGTGGAGGAATATTAGAGGATGTTAGGAGGTGGAGGTGGTAGGAGACATATATAGGAAGTGATTGGTGGATGTTGGAGGAAATTTGGAGTGGGAGAGGGGAGTGATCAAAAGGTATAGGGTAGAAATCAAAGGAAAGGGGAGTGGGTGGGAATGGGGTTAGGGGAGCAAAGTAAGCCAGAGCGTAGTAAGGGCAAATGGAGCAGGTTGACCCAACAACAGCAGAGTGCAAGGTGAGTGAACTAAACAGGAATAAAAACTATCAGTCATCAGAAACCTAATTTGTTCTACTGATTACACTAAAGTGACAAGTGTAGTTTGCAGGAAAAATACCAGCTGATTTAAAAGAGTAAAAACAATTATATAAGCTGGAGCCAGGAAAAAGGAAAACTATTTCTCAGATGTTAAAGCAAACATGGGAGGGTTGTGGCTGACAAAGTTAGCAGATGACTGCAAACTAGGCGCCATAGTCGATACACCAGCAGACACATACATCCTACAAAAAGGCCTCACAGAGACGGACAACTGGTGCCGGAGTCATGGCATTAAACTAAATGCCAAAAATGTATAGTCATCCCCTTTGGGAAAAACAAAGTACCCACAAATTATCACATAGACAGCAACACACTGAGTATGGAAAAAATGATCAGAGACCTGGGGACTCAAGTCGACAGCGACCTCTCATTTGACACCCACGTTGCCAAAGTGGTTAGAAAAACATTCTACCTTGCACACCTTATCATGAAGGGATTCACATCCAGATCCAAGGATGTCATTGTACCCCTATACTCCTCCCTCATCAGACCCATGGTTGAGTGCAATGCCCCATTTGGTATGTACCTCACCCGGTATTTGCAACAGCTGGAGAGACCACAAAAGTACCTCACCAAGAGGATCAAGGGTCTCCAACATATGTCTTATTCTGCCAGACTAAAGAAACTCCAGCTCTATTCAGTAGCATACCGCCTGCTCAGAGGTGATCTCTGCCTGATGTACAAGGCCATGTCCAATCAGGAACTGATGGACATGCTCCACCTCAAAAAATCCAAATCCATCAGGACCACGAGAGCTAAAGACTTAAACCTCGGCACAAGTATGAATAGGACATGCTGGAGGGATAGATTCATAACCCAGAGGCTTCCCATGCTTTGGAACAAGATCCCAGTTCATGTTAGGCAGAGCCCCTCACTGACTCTCTTCAAGAGAAATCTTGATGAGTGGATGGAAGATCGTAAGTTTACCCCAGGGGTCACATCTGTGTCACTACTAGACAGGGACACAGTAAACTAATTCTATTATATAAGGGGACCTTCATTGTGTCACTGCTAGACAGAGGCACAGTATTCTAAATCTATTCTGTGCATTTTTGTACCATTTCATGGGGTGGCGAAAGCCACATCACTATGGCTAGGCTTAAAAATGCCCCAGGGCAGATAGCCTAGTACTAAACTATGAAACTAAGGGAGTGGGGGATAGATATTCCACCAATTTAAAAATAAAAGTTACTATAGAACAGCTGCTTATGAGAATATGTGGTTGGAGTAGAAAGGGAGTTAGATAGCGCAGGGGTGAGTATTAAAATATGAGTTCCTAGAATGGATTTATTAGCAACCTTGAGGGCTACATCCAGAGACCAAAACAATGCAGCTTTATATACAACAGAAAGGCTGGCATGTCACTTGTGACACATACTTTAATTATAATAGAAGGAAAACTAGGTCTATAGGTAGTGATGGGAACTGAGTAGGCTTGTGTTCCCCTTTGGTTGGCTTGGCATGTAGTGTTGGCCTCCACATAGAATTGCCCTTGAGACAATTTGTTTTTCAGAATGTAAGTATTTCTAAGAAAAAAATGAGAAGATAACATGAGATGAGTTGTAGTAAAGAACAGCAATTAAATAGTCCCCCAAAATGAGCTAAATCTGGACATTCTGCGTAAATCTGGACAGTTGAGAAGTGTGCAGTCAGTGTGTGCGTGTGTGCATGTGTGTGCATGTGTGTGCATGTGAGTGTGTGTGTCTGTGTTTGTGTGTGTGTGTATGTGCGTGTGTGTATGTGTGTGTGCCTGCACGTGTGTGTGCATGTGTGTGTGTGTGTGTGCGTGTGTGTGTGCCTGCGCGTGTGTGCTTGTGTGTGTGTGTGTGTGTGTGTGTGTGTGTGTGTGTGTGTGTGTGTGTGTGTGTGTGTGCGTGTGTGTACCCCTGTACCACAGCAAGGTAGCCACTCACAGAAACTTGTCATAATCTAACATTGGTACTAAATGCCAGTCAGTGTGTACCTGGCACATCAGTTTGTAATGGTATACATATATTTATATATATATATATATATATATATATATATATATATATATATATATATATATATATATATATATATATCTACACACACACACACACACACACACATATATATATATATATAAATGCACACACACATATAGATATAGATATAGATATAGATATAGATATGTGTGTGTAGGTTTTCTAGGTAAAAAAAATAAAAATAAAGCCAACTTTCAAGACAGCATGTTTGCCACTCTGTGGGAAGAGAAGAAACTAGAAACGTATCAGACTCTCTTTTACACTTAAATCAAACTGCTAAAAAAGAGTCAAACAAATTACAATTGGACACGTAGGCCAGTTATATTAAAGGTCTTAAACTAGTGCTTGAATACTAAAGACCAACAGAAGTTGTCACCCAGTCTTAGACCTATGCAAAGGTCCAGATAGGAATGATCCATTAGCTTACCTTAAAGATGTGTTTACACTTAAATGCCATTTATTGAATACCACTCACAAAATGATTTTGAATGTTGGGGATTTTCTATGTATTCTATATGCTTTTACATAGTAATATCATAGTATATAAACAAAAAGCATAAAAAAATTCTTTAAGGAAAGGTATACAATATATGTCACCTCCTCTTCCTGAGTCACAACTTGGTTGTCCAAATCTATCTGAGGCCATCTGAAAACCAATGGCTTTTCCATGCTCTTCAAATATATAAGGACATGCCCCCTTTAATAACTAAGTGTAACATGTGTAAGCCTTGTATATAAGTCTCATGTTTGTGTGAAGTTGCTCTTCATGCAACAGTTGTTACTGATATCTTGTATACATCTAATCACCAGAAGGTGAAATTTCCCTATATAAAATCACCTTACAGCTTTACCTCAGTTCCGCATTACTCACGAGGCAACTAGTTTGTGCAATGAGCAGCATTTTCCCATTTAGTTGGGACTATATAGATCTACCTTACCTTATTATATACCCAGGACTATTGCTGCTCAGAGAACGTCTGGTTTGGGCACTAGGCAACATCGCTGGTTAGGTTAGATGCAGATTATACCAAGTAAGCACCAGTCCCTCATCTGGTTAAAACACCTTCTTCTCCTGTCCCTTGCAAGTACACATTAGGATCTGCAGCCATGTGTCTCTGCTCGACAGTGGCACAGGAAAATAACTTTCTTGGGTGGGGTAAGCCAAGGAACCTTGTTAGCCAGGCTTACATAGGCCCTTGGGCCGATAGCCTAGTGCCTACCTATGAATCAACCTATGAACCTATGAGCACTTTCCTGCTATCTCTACATCCAGCTTTGATGGTCATGGGCATCCTGAGGCAATATAACAATTGCCTTATACATGCCAATAACCACTTAATTCTCAAACAGACAAATACATTATGTAAGAGATGTAGTTACCCAGTGAAACTGGAGGCTAGACTTTCACATACAGACTTAAAAAGCAACAAACAGGTTGTCATTGAATCATGCACATAACTCACTGCACTGCACTGCACTGCACCCACAAAAATCCACACACATAGACCCACATATGCAGAGGTGCTCACATATAACTTATCCAAATTTCAAAGGTCTCTTAGGCGCAGTCTTCAGAAACTCTGCATGCAGACAAACAAGACAATTCTCATCACAACTTACAAAGACACATCTCATTTTGTCTCAGCTACCAAGCCAATAAGACAAAACACTCCACAACCCAATATTCTGGTGAAAGGAGACTCCATTGTGAGACACATTGATGTCCCTCTTACCAGGCTGGATAAGGAGAAGGTTACAGTAATATGCCTGTTGGGGGTAAGGATCCACCAGCTCATGCAAGCACTGAAGTCATTTACCCCTAAGTATCAGTGTGACTCAGTCAAAGTCCATTTGAGTGTGAATGACCTGAGACACACCTCCTTAGACTATTTGAAGATAGACATGATTGACCTCTCAGAATATGTATCATAGGCAGGTATGAGCCTAGCATTGAACAGCATTCTACTGGCTCCAACAATGATGCCACAATACAAGCAGAAATTGATTCACTTTAACAGTTGGCTTAGCTACTTGGTGACATTCCAAAGGGGTCTAATACTTGTCAGCCTAGGAGAGCATGGTTGGCACACCATACTGCTTTGCCATGGATGGTCTTCACCTGTCATCTCTAGGTTTTTAGTTAGTGGCGTAAACATTATCCATCCCTATAGTTTCTTTTTTTAGGCACTGCCAAACAGACAAACCTTCCAATATAACAAAATGTATTCAGGACAAGCTAAAAGTGTTACTGCTCAATGCTAGGAGTCTCGACAAGAAACTGCACTCCCTGGAAGCTCTTTTTACCATGGAGAATGCAGATGTCTGTGCAGTTATTGAAACATAGTTCAAAGCCATGGAGAGCACTCCATCAGTGCATGGCTATAACATATTTCATACATTCTGACCACCCACTAAACATGATAGAACCAAAGGGAGAGATGTATCTATCTATATAAAGGATAAGCACACCTCAAGGCTGGTCAAACAGTGTGATATTCTTAAGCTACTCCATGCCCAACTAACCATGGGAAAAATCCATAACCATATTCTTTCTAGCTACAGGTCCCCACCATGAACCAGAAAACCCATACATCATACCTATAGTTCATAGAATCACTCACCACTCAGCCCAATACCATACTCATGGATAATTTTAACTACCTTTCTATTAATTGAGAGACATACATGACCACTAACATGAAGGGCCAGAGATTTTTATTTATTTTATTTATTTATTTTATTTTACATTTGTTGACCGGGATAGTCCAACTGGAGCCATGCCCATTTTCAGTGGAGGCCCAGGGAGATAAGCTCCAAGTTATCAGATACAATAATACAAGTAAAACAAGAGTACATAAGTAGTATTACCAAAGAATACATAGGCAGACATGAGATACACCTGGTTATAGTCAGGAGAAAATTAACAATAAATAGTTAGTTGGGTTATTCACATTCATGTTGAGAGTTACCCGGGCTTGTTGCAGTGGCAAAGTCAGTTAAATGCCATATGTTGTTTGAGTTTAGTTTTAAATTGTCCTAGGGAGGAGAGCAAAGTAATATCACCTGGAAGTAAGTTCCAGGCTCTGCCTGCAGCGTTAGCAAAGAGGGCATCTCCAGTGGTGTTGTTGATTTTGATTGTCTGAATTAGAAGTTTGTTCGAGGATTGAAGCAGTCTTGGATTGTTGTGGGGGGTGATAATATTTTGAAGGGCTGGTGTGTTATCTGGGTTATAGAGGATTTTGTTAGCCATGATCAGCAGGTTATATTGGGTGAGACTGGGAAGTTCTAGCCACCCAAGCTGTTTTAGGTTGATGCAGTGGTGTGTTTTAAAAGGCATTCCAGTGGCAAACCTGGCATATGATTGTAACAGGTTGACAGTCTATTTAGTACAAATTTGTTTAGATTGGAGAGAAAGGGGGAGGAGTATAAAAGTGTTGAGAGTAGATGAGAGCAAGCTATAGCCATCTTAGCTGGAGGGGTTAGGAAGGCTTTTATTCTATACAATGACCCAAGTTTTTTATTGATGTTCTTGATTGTTTGATTTACATGTAGGTCAAACTTTAGGTTATTGTCAATAATGATACCTAGTAATTTTGTAGAGGGGTCAGGTGAAATTATTTTGCCATCTTTTGCATTCATGGTAAAGGTGAAGGTGGTAGACCTATGAGTTGGAGAGAATAACAGCATTTTAGTTTTTTTTGGGATTTAGTAACAATCTACGTTCAGCGAGCCAATTTTCTATGGTATTAAAGGTGGACTGGGTAGCGACCCTCAGGTCTGTGGGAGAAGTAGCTCAGCAAATCAAGGTGGAGTCATCAGCGTATTGGATGCAGCTGACATTTGGTATGACTGTATACAAGTCATTAATAAAGATGGAAAACAGTAGGGGCCCTAATATGGAGCCTTGTGGTACTCCAAGTGTGTTTGGTAATAGATTAGAGAGCTTGTTCTGCCATAGGACAGCCTGTTGTCTTCCATTAAGGTAGGATGTAAACCAAAGAAGGGCTTTAGTATCAAGGTGGAAAGTTTGCAAGGTGTGAACCAGAAGTTGGTGATCAACCATGTCAAATGCCTTGGAAAGATCCAAGAATAGGGGAGAGGATATGTGATTATTGTTACGGTTATTGTTTATGGTATTGGTAAAAGCCATTAACGCTGAGGTTGTGCTATGGTGTGGACGAAAACCATGCTGGGTATCTGCCATGAGGTGATTTTGGATTAGGTGGTTCATAAATTGTTTTTGTATACATTTTTCCATAATCTTTGCAAGTGGAGAAAGTATAGCTATAGGTCTATAATTGGAGAATTCCATAGAGGAACCTCCTTTATGTAGTGGGATTACATAGGATGTTTTCCAGATGGTGGGAATGTTAGCTTCTGCTATGGTATGATTGATTAGTATCGATATTGGATAGGCAATGGCATCAGCTGATGTTTGAAGGTACTCAGCGAGGAGTTGGTCAGCGGAGAGTGTGGTAGGTTTTAATTGTTTGATCAAGTTACGGATAAGTGATGTGGACACTGGTTGGTAGAAGTATCAGGGGCAGGGGAGCTAGAAGGTAATTGTCTTGCTAGAGCTTGAATTGTTTCAGTAAAGAAATGGTTAAAACTGTCAGAGACCTCCTCTGCGGATTTATCAATGGTGGCAGCAGGGATAGGTGTAGCTGTTTTAGCAGAGCAGAGTAGATTGTTCAGCCCTGCCCAGAACTTCTGAGGATTGTCCTTGTTGTTTGTCTGTAAATTACAGTAGTATTGTTTTTTGTGCTGTAGAATACATTTTTTGTTTCATTCCTAGCATACCTATATTCAACATGATCATGGGGGCCTTTTGTGGAAGACCATTGAGCCCATAGTTTGTTTCTGCTGGTAATTGTTAGTCTTGTCTCTAGATAGCCACAGTGCAGTTCTTGCTTTTGTACATTTTGAGTGGGCAGGTGCATGTAGATCAAGAATTCAAAGAAATTTGTTGTTAAAATAGGCAACTGCCTCCTCTAAGAGTAGGTGTTTTAGCATGGACCAATTACAAGAGCTAAGTTCCAGTTGGAATTTGTCAGGGTCAAAGTTTCTTTTGCTACTGACTTTTCTGAGCAGGGGTTGTTGTGGGGTAATGGCTTTATCCTTAACTATGTAAGTGAGAAGATGGTCACTTAGGTCATCGGAGGGTACCAGCAGTGTACTGTTGGAGGTTACTGTTTACTAGTACCCAGTCGAGTATGCTATCTTTTTGGTTGGGTTTACCTAGCCTGGTAGGGGTGGTAATGTTTTGTGTAAATGCATGCAAGTTGATGTGGGTAGAAGAGGATTATTTGGTACAAGAGCCTCAGTCGATGTTAAAGTCTCCTAGTATTAGTGTTTCTTGGGGGTAGTGACAAGATAGCCAGTGAAGCATGTCTTCAAGTGTGGCTACATTATTACCTGGGGGAATATACATACAGGTGATGTTGATGCTTTTACTTTTGTTAAGATGCAATCTAGTGGCAATAATCTCTGAGTTATTGATCTGAGGTGGTTGAATAACATCTATGGTCACACTCAACTCAGATTTATAGAGTACAGCCACCCCTCCCCCTTTCCTGGAAGCACGATCCAGCCTGTGTATATATAAGTGGTAGCACTTCATTGTCAGTAGTGTTAGGTTTTAGCCAGGTCTCAGATAGACAGAAAACATCAGGGGAGTAGACAGTCAGGAGGGCATGCAGTTTGTGTACCTTATTATTAATGCTCCTAATATTAAGATGACAGACAAGGAGAGAGTTAGTTCTTCTACTGGTTATAGTTTTGTGCCTTGGGTTACAGGTCGAGAGGGTAATTGTATCGGTGGTGGATGGGCCTGGATTGGGGTGAATGTCACCACTGAGTATAAGACTAGGCCTATACTCAGTGATAAGCCTCAGGAGTTTGTTTAAAAGTTTGTGGTAGTGTCTGGATCTAGAGCTAATGTGTTGGGGGATGGCATGCTATAAGATTGAAAGTGATGTTAAGTTGTACCCAATGTTAATAGTATGGCTAAAAGTGGGATATTCTAAAGTTGGGGTGATGGTATGTCCAGCAGGGAACTGATACCCATTAAGCTGTTGGTTTTCATACAAAGTGAGTATATAAGTGGCTAGCAGAATGGGTAGTAAAGAGTAGTATAACATAATGAGGGAGGAGTCAAGTGGTTGGAATCGGTTTGATGACACAACAGATATAAAGTCAGATGATCAGAATGTAGGTAGTAGAGTGGATGGAGGAATAATTGTATTTGAAAGCTGATAGGATGGTAATGCAGGGTGGAAGGAGTATGACGGTGAGGGTGATTGGGTGTTGTAATAGGGGTGTGGTAAAGTACCTATAAGTGAAGAGGTACTGAGGCGGGTGGGAATTGGGGGCAGGGAGGGGTGTGAAATAAGCTCGAGCGCAGCGAGGGTGAGTGGAGCAGGGCTAACACTGACTTCAAGTGTATCTGCAAGCTATATTATGTAAAGTAGTGTTAAATAGATGCTTATATGTAAATTAGAATTTAAACTGAATCTTTGAGTTTTTAACTGAGTGTTTGTCAGTTTTGATATAATCTGTACTTAGTACTAAGGTAAGGGCAGTGTTTAGACTGTGTTTTGTGCTCTAGCAGGGTATTTCTGTCCTACGGGATAGGGATGCAGAATACAATTTCAGGGCTAGGTGAGGGTGAGCAGAGAGAAAGTAGAATGTTCAGAGTTAAGTTCAGTAAGTAGCTCTATTACAGGAAGCTAGGGGCAGCTAGATTTATTTAAGAAAATATAGAGGGAGCCAGATTACTATGTGGGATGGATTAGAGGTGCTTTTAGACCCAGGTCAGCTGAAAACTGTATGCAGTATTATAATACAGTATAGGTCTTAACCTTAGTCAAAGGTGGGTTGGAGTCCAGATAGATGTTTTGTGGGCACAGTGTTCAGGATAGCTTCTTTCAGGTAGGAGATTTTTTTAAAAGTGATTTAGAGGGGGTCTACCTTAGTCAAAGGAGGGTTGGATTCCAGATAGATGTTTTGTGGGCACAGTGTTCAGGATAGCTTCTTTCAGGTAGGAGATTCTTTGGAAAGTGATTTAGAGGGTGTCTACCTTAGTCAAAGGCGGGTTGGATTCCAGATAGATGTTTTGTGGGCACAGTGTTCAGGATAGCTTCTTTCAGGTAAGAGATTCTTTTGAAAGTGATTTAGAGGGGGGTCTTCCAGATGGTAAAAACACGGTTGCCGACTGGGTCTGAAAGCACTGGGCATTTCAAGATCTCTTGACATTGTAAATTCAAATGCCCTGGAACAACTAGTCTGCACTCCCACTAGGGGCACAGTATCCTAGATCTGGAACTCACAAATATGAAAGAGTGCTGCACCCCTGCAAGTGTGATGTCCTCACTGATAAGATCAGATCACAAAGCAGTCTCCCTTGAAATAAAGGTAAAACTAGTCCCCTCACCTAACCCCCAAAATGTTAGAAACTTGTCTCAGGTAAATTACCCCCTATTAAGGATGGCATAGCTAGTTTCAAAGCTCACACAAATCCAGAAAACACAGAAACCTATGCAGAGGAGTACACAAAAGCCCTGTATGACCATATAAGCAACTGCATAGAAACATAAGTACTAGACCAAGATAAACCTAGGTCAAACTGCAAAAACAGGCCACCCTGGTGGACCCCTGGTGTTAATAGGTTATACAACAAAAGAAAGAAAATCCTATCGAAAAGTAAGAGGGAATGTGCTCAGCAGAGCAAAAAGTCTCTCGTTAGTTTAAATAAGTGAATCAGGGAACTAGCCAAGTTCATGAAAGCAGACTTTGAGGTAAAAATAGCCTCCAAAGCTAAGGACAACCATAAGGCATTTTTCACTTATGCCTGCAATCATAAGGGCAACACCCAACAATGTGCAGAATTCGTTGTAGTGGCATCACCTATATTCAGCCAGAAAATACAGCAAATCTGCTGGCTGACAAATTCAGCTTAAATTTTACATCCCCATCAGCCAAAGTTCTCCCCCAAGAAATACCCTCCACCACTCCACCACCAATCATCACCAAAGAACAGGTTGCCACTGTACACTCTAAAGCTAATAACACAGCTTCAATTGGGCCTGTTGACATTCCAGTTGTCTTTTAAACAGTTTAAATTGGGTTTAACAAGCCCATTATGGTTTCTTTATAACCATAGCCTTTGGACTGGCTTTGACATGAAAGAGTGGAGGACAGCAACAGTCATCCATCTGCATAAAGGGGGACCATGTACCGACCTGGGTAATTACAGACTCTTGACTACTGTTATACGTAAGGCCATGGAAATATTAATCATTGACCTGATAAGTAATGACACAGGAGACCTCCAAACACTGGACCTGACCCAATTCAGCTTTATCAAGGGCAGGTCATTTTTACTGAATCTGGCAGATTTTTTTGAGAAAGTCACTAAGGCCATGGATGAGAGAAAAGCAGCTAATACATACCTTGACCTAGTCAAGGCATTTGACACAATTCCCCACTCAGGTATTATAAATAAACTCACAGAACTGACCATAAATCCCTATATCACCAAAGGGATGGTCATTTGGTTCATGGACAGGGCACATGTGGTTGAAGTGGGTGAATTCAGATCCAACAAGACGCCAGTCACTAGTAGTGTGCTACAGGGCTCACTGCTGGAACCATTCATTTAGAATATATTTTTCTGAAGTCATAACTAATGTGAAAGGCCTCTAGATGACAACGTTTCCTGAAGACTGCAAGCTGGGACAAACTTTGAATTCCCCAATGATGTAGATATCCTTCAGAAGGGTCTAGATCAGACAAATCATTAGTGCCAGAACCACGACCTAAAACCAGCTGTGAAGAAATGAAAGTATCATAAACTTTGAGAAATCAAATAACCCTGTAAATTGCAGCATCAATAGCACACTCCTAAGAATAGACTCAGAGGTGAGACATCTAGGTACACAGATAGATAGTAGACTGAACTTTGATCACCATGTGCCCACAGTGCTGAGGAAGTCCTTGTATGTGGCACAACTTATAAGTAAAGGTATGAAATCCAGATACAAACAAATTATAGTTGCTCTGTATTCAGCCGTCATTAGACCAATAACTGAGTAGAATGCACCATTTAGCATGTACTGGACTAGGCATGTACAGCAGCTGGAGCGACCGCATAGGTTCTTCAAAAATAAAATACAAGGTGTAAACTACATGTCCTATGTGGATATACTAAAAGCTCTATACCTTTACTGTGTCTCTTACCAACTATTAAGAGATGACCTATACCTGACCTACAAGACACTCACAAATCCAGTCTTGATGGAGCTGCTACACATGCACAAGTCAAACAGCACAGCTGTCATCTGATCTAGGGGTGTAAACTTAATCAGTGACTCAAACAAAGCACGCAAGAGAAACAGATATGTGTCTCAGAGATTACCCCTTCTTGGGAACAGGCTTCCTAGTCACATTAAGCAGACCCCTTCCCTGGTCCTCTTCAAATGCAATTTGGATCAATGGATGGGGAATCACAAATTCACACTTGGGGTAGTGCATATGTCCCTTATTGGTAGGGGTAATCTGTAAAACACTTAAGGCATAGGCACAAATCCACACCATCCTGTTGACCCTGGGGCCATATATTGGGCAAAACTGGATTATATTGGCTAGGCTTGTAAGGGCTCTTAAGCCATTAGCCTAGTAATCTCCTATGAACCTATGAATCTATGAACATGCTGGTAAAGGCATCCTTTAATAGCAGCTGTCTGTGAATCATGCTGGACTACAAACGCATGCGTCATACCTCGTGAGTCCCAAGAGTTATTTACTGCATACTAGAATTTAACCAATGCTGGGTTTGTGGGTTGAGAACACCACAGAGCTGATTATATTATTTTTGTGGTGCAGAGGCTGTTTTGAGTGTGTGAATGTTTTCCCAAAAAGGAAAAAAACATATTCTTTAAAGTAAATTAGCTGTTTTGCTTTCAGTTGGCTTACTTTTGAACAATGTGAAAGGTCATCAAAGAACAGTGGTTCCTTTATGATGACACTGCTGCAATATTCAGTACATTCATTATTTCCAGATGGATCTCGTTTACTACTGCTGCCATTCCACTTTGAAGCTGATTCATTTCTGTGGTGTCATGTGCAGAAATAAAGTCAATCCCACTACTTGCTTTCAACATTGCATTGTTAAAGGAGGACATTTACACTGGGTTCAGCATTCCTCAAAGTGTTCATTCCACTTCTAATTAATGCAACCAACACCTGAGGTCAGCAATTCTTCTCACTTGTAGAAAAGAGAGAGGGCACTTTGCAACCTCCCCTTGCTACATCACAACATGGCTTGCATGACCATCTGAAAGTTATTTTCTGCAGCTTCCTCATACCTCCTCAGACCCTAAGTTCAGCATTTGCTGCAATGTCTTCCTTAATGGCTTACCAGTACCTGTTGGCTAGATATGGACACACCCTTTGGTAACACTGCATGCAAGACCTCTTCCTTTAACATGTTGGCTTCTCTCAACATGGGTGTCCCCCATGGGTCCTATGGCACTGAACAATTACTGAACACTTTTCAGCACAACTTATTGCTGACTTCTAAAATACTGAGGTAATGAATTGGGGTACATTTGCACTTCTGGTCCTTAAATTTACTTCCATTTCTGAAGAAGCAGCTCTAGAGATGGAAGCTGAACTCACAGCATTTTCAATTCTGTCTGGTCATCATCAAGGGCCCCTGACCCAGCTCATCAAGTATAACTGAGTAAAATATGCTTATCTGAATAATCAAGTTACCTTGGATACCTAAGTTTTACTTTTGAAATAAATATATTCATCGTTTTTATATAGATGAAGATTGTGTGTGTGTGTGTGGGGGGGGGTCATAATGAATGCTTTTTGTACTAATCATGCACTGAAGGAACAAGTCATATGCATTTCTTATGCAATGAAGAAAATAACACATGGTAGGTAGAGGATACAGTAGTGTACATAAAGACATGGTAAAAGGCACTGAGACATGCAAAACACATCACATTGCAGTGCCTAATTTATAGGCAACAGATAAGTGTGAAAACAGTGGGCACAGGAAGATGCATCATGCAAGATGGAGATCAACTGTATAGTGGCTGAAACAGTATTCAAGAAGGCAGGAATAGTCATATGACAGTGGACATAGATGCTGGATACAGCACCACTGGTATTTATGCAATAGTGTTTTGAGTCAATGACTAAGAAATCATTTATTAGAACAGTTTTGACAAAAATGCACTGCACTTGATCTGTGACATCTGTCATGCATGTGTCACCATCTTGGCAGTATAGATAGAATGACCAACAGTTTCTCAACATATCTACATTCTTCAAAATCCTGTCAGGAAAAATCCATCACAGACATATTGTGGGAATTGTTTTTTTTCCAAGCATCAGTTAAGTGATGCTGCCTTCATCTGTATGCTGTGTATGCAGTTATGCATATCATAGGATCATATGATCATAGAAAGTTACTAGGCTAATGGCCCTAGGGCCTTTACAAGCCTAGCCAAGTTACCCTTGCTTCCATGATCAGAACCTATTGCCCCTGTCCAAGAGGGATACAGGTGGAACCCACAGGGTGAATTTACAGTTACCCATCCAATCGTTCAGACTGTATTTGAAGAGGGCCAATGAGGTGCTCTGTTTGACATGAAGTGGGAGTCTGTTCCAAAGGTGTGGTAACCTCTGGGAAACAAATCCATCCCTCCATAGGTTCTATTAATGTCTTTAGAGTGAGTAACCTGTATGCCATTTGACTTGTGGATATGTAGCAATTCAATAAAGCAGGGGCAGAGATTGCCCTATACCCAAGGCAGAGATCACCAATGAGTAGTCTGTATGAAACAGAATAAAGTGAGAGTGGTTTCAGCTGATCCATATAGGAAAGATGCTGAAGACCTTGAATTTTCCTTGTGAGGAACCTTTGTAGTCTCTCCAATGGCTGCAGGTGCTTGGAAAGGTACATAACAAAAAGGCTGTTCTACTCAATTATTGGCCTGATGAAGGAAGAGTACAGGGAGGTTATAACTTCTTTTTTCCTGGAGCCAATTTTCTTACTTATGAGATGAGCAATATATAATTCCCTTCTTACCACTGTGGAGACAAGGTGATCAAAGGTAAGGCTGCTTTAAACTGTGTGCCCAACTCTTTCATCACTGAGTGTGTACTAAGGGTGTTGATACTGATGTGGTAGCAGGAGCATTGCCATTACTGAAAGGTATGATAATATATTTTTGCATTGAGTTTAAGGCTGTGACTTTGGCAGCGATCATTGGTTTTCGTAAGACCCTCTTGTAAGATGTTGACATAATTTGGAGATTCTATGACCACTCCCAGTTAGCAGTCATCAGCAAACTTTGTCAGCCACAGGCCTTTAGTCTTTGCTTATACTTTGGAGAAATAAATTCTGAATAGCAGAGGTCACAGAACTGATCTGTGTGGAACACCACTGGTTATAGGTCTGCTGTTAGAGGTGGATTCCCCTGTTTTGACTGTATGGGTTCTATCAGTGAGCCAGTTGGTGACCCACCTAATGGTATAAGGGTTGATATTTAGCTGGGTGAGTTTGTCAATGATGCCTGAGTGGGGTGTAGTGTCAAAAGCCTTGGCTAAGTCTAGATAGGCTGTATGCACAGATTCCCCTCACTCAGGGTCTTGGTGACTGTCTTGAAGAAGTCCAACAGATTAACAGGGCATGATCTTCCTTTGACAAAGCCAAACCGAGTAGGGTCAAGTGTTTGAAGATTACCTATATCTTTGTTGATAAGGTCCATGATGATTTACTCCATGGCCTTGCAGATAAGGCTAGTCAGGCTAATAGGTCTATAGTTCCTGGGATCAGTAGAAGCACCACTTTTGTGCAAGAGGATAATGTTGGCCATTTTCTATTCAGCTAGGATGAAACTGGTGCTAAGACTATGATTGAAAAGAGTAACCAATGATGTTGATAAATCTTGTTGGAGCCCATGTAGGACACAGCCAGTGATGTTATCATGTCCCTTAGATGCTGTGTTTTTGGCCTAGGAGAAGGCATTTATAACCTGCTCTTAAGAAATACAAGGTAGGGAACAGGTGGTAGGGATGTCATGGGTTACATTTGGAGGACAGGAGAGTGAAGTTTTCATAGAACCTGTCAGCTAAAAGGTTAGCTATGTCTACAGGCTCAGTATATATCATTAACTACCAGTTTGGTGCAAATCTGGGCCTTTCCTTTTAGGTTACGGATGTAACTAAAGAACGCCTTATGATTCTCCTTAGTTGAGGAAGCTAATTTGGATTCATAATTTGCTTTGGAGGACTTCACAAGAAGTATTATTTGCTTGTTGAACCTGAAGAGTAAGTGTTTCTAGCTTAGGGTCCACTCCCTCTTACTCTTAGACAGCAATTTCTTCCCCTTATTGTAAAGCCTGTTAATGGCAATTGTCCACCAGACAGGTTTGCTCTTCCTTGAAGAGCTTGCTTTGGTCCTATCTGGTAAGACCGAGTCAATGCAGTTATACAGGTGTCTGTATAAAGCATTGGTGTAGAACTTAGCATAGTTGCCAGTTCCATCTGAGGGGGGAGGTGCAGTGAAGCTATTTATATAATCCTGTAAGAGGTTATAATATGATACATTCTCCATAGAAAATATGCAACACCAAGTATGGCATGGCAGGTCTGTCAGTGGCACTGTATTCACATCATACATTAGGGCCCACATACATTTGTGTGATGGTGTACATAAATTGTTATGAATATCATTCCTTGAATAGTCAAATGCAGTTTAATGCAGATGGTATTATTATTGCATCTATATCATAACATTGATAGCTTAGGTTGTCAAATCGTAAAATATCGACACCTAAGCATCAAAAGCTAACAATAGCAAATGGCCACATCATCAAATTCTTTCATCGGGAAAGAATTCGGGTGGCCGTCCATAAACAAAAGAAACAAACACATCCAAACATAGTGGGGGCTTTGCCCCCCACCCCCCTAACTAAATATACCAACTCCGAGATCACTCTACATTAGGGAAAGGGCAAATCCCTTATAACAGCCATATGAATTCTTTCCCGACAAAATAATTTGATAATTTGATAATGTGGCCTTTCGCTATTGTAAGCATTCGACAACCTAAGCTGTCAACAATTCAGTAGGAACCCTTATTATCAATATCTGTGTACAAAAGTGTGTATTATGACAACATATAGCAGATGAACCACTTGTAGCAAGTGTCCCTGTAGGAAAAGGTCTCACATGCAGTTTTGGATAATGAGTAAGAGCACTTTCAGGTAATAAATACATAACATCCTAATACATATGCAAAATACACATTGGAGACAGCATACAACACACAGCATGCCTATGGGGTATAACAGATTCACTTCTCCCTTACTCAGTTGATAATAGATATCTAATAAATCTTTGAATGAAAGCATCAGTACTCCCTCTCCACACTCTGGCATACAGCAGGTATAATATGATACACAGCCAAACAAGTGTGAGTATTGACTATAGTGACTGCAGTCTTGAAGAGCTAGTTCAAATAACTGGATACAGCCATCCATCTATACATAACCCATTTTCCCATTTTTGCATATGGGGTCAGTGTGTCACTACACTAGTGACAATCCTCTAGAGCCAAGGGTCACACCACAGGTAGATAGCCCAGCCTCAGCTGTTCTTCCATATCACATACACAGATGACCAATTTAGAGTGTCCAGTGCACCTACTGTGGGTCTTTGGAATATGGGAATAAATCAGAGCTCCCACAGGAAACTCATGCAGACTCCCTACAGAAGGCACCCCTGCCAAGAATCAAACCAGAGACCCTCTTGATGTGAGGTGACAATGCTACCTGCTATGCCACTGTGCTAGTCAGGCCAGGAGATTTCTAACTGATGTATCCAGTTATATAGTTCAAATAACTGGATACATCAATTAGAAATTTGAAAAATGACCCTAACATAGATATCAGGATTTTTCTTTCCTGTATCATTCTGTGAAACAGGATGCTATAAAGTTAACGTGCTGTACCATAATATCCAGCAAATATACCAGGAGTTACCAGACACACTGAGTAGTGAAATAATGATAAGACAAATGACACATTCAAAGATGCAGCTTCATTGCACATGTAGCACAGAGGCTATTTTAGAGCATTTTTTTGCCTATGAAGTGCCATATGGGTGGGGTCTGGCTGATCTGTGAAGTCTTCAGATACAGCGAGAACAAAAAAAGGGCATGAAATAACCATGGACTTTTTCATGTCACTGAAGAAACTGTCCAAAAGTGACTAGACAAACTCCGTACTACTGCATCTGTTATTCTTTATTTGTCTCAGAACAAATTCTTGCCAAACAGTTAATTCTGTCAGAGCTATTTCAATTCTATTATAACACAGCTAGACAGATAAGTAGACTAAGCACACTTAGCCTAAACATCACTACTGAATGAAACATACTGTCCAGTTTATATACTCTTTTCAACCAATGATATTTTAATGTCCTTCTGACTTGTTCTTCTGGTTTCTGTCTGTGTCATGAAAAAGTCCATGGTTATTTCATGCCCTTTTTTGGTCCTCGCTGTATCTGAAGACTTCACAAAAGTCTCTCCACGTCATCTTTGCGTCACTTGACCTGTATGCATTTTATTTATTTATTTCTGCATCTGAAAGCCAAGAAAGTCAACTTTATTTTTTTCTCTAACAGGATGCCTTTTACAATAAAGCCCACAGCTATATGTTATTAATATCTAAGCTGAACATAACTGTTCTTGCAAAGCAAGCCATATAATTTTGAAAACTGCTGTTTGGCCTTGCACATTTCCTTTCACTGTACACACAGTATATTGGGGAAAAGCATTTTAATTTACACAATAGCTATCAACCTGCATACATCATGATGTGTGTTAAACAGTTTGGTTGTATTATTGTTATGCATGTCTCAATCAGAGATTTGTTAGTGCAAATTGTTAGCATGCAAAGAAACTGTTGGAGCATTACTGGTTAAAGATCTGCAGTTCAAATGAACACAGAAGTGCTGCCACAAACACTAGCAAACATGCAAAACTGATTGTGCAGTTTAAAGAAAAATTAGATCATGGTGAAGCAACAAACATAATTTTCCTTTGTAAAAGTCAATTATATAACTTTCATGAGTACTACTAGAACAATTGCAAAACTACTGAAACTAATTTTACCAGAGCTGACCAGAAATATGCATGCATTGCAGATTATGATTGTCTAGAAGCAGCATGCGATATTTTAAAATGACATGCATGCCCACATCACTGTTTATGTTGCCATTATTATTTTTACCTGACCCAAACTGAAGCATTCATATTTGTAGTTTATATCTACAGGGAAACATTGTATAATTTTTTAAAAATGATTGTGGGAAAGTAGCACACGGTTTCAGAAACACGAACAGGTAGTAATTTGTTCTTACAATAATAATTGAATTTAACTGGGGCATACTCACATCTAAGATTAGGTCTGAAAAAGAAACTGAAGAAAATCTAGTGGATGTTTGTCACAGAAAGCATGTCACTAACCAGAGAGAAAAAAAAAACTTGCTCCAATCCTCACTTCTAAAAACAAGGAGAAAGGGGATAAGGTAAGATGGCCACTCGTCCATGGTGCTACAGAGTGTTTTGCCATCCTTGGTACAAAAAAAGGATATATACAAAGAAGAGATAGCTAGGATTATAGCAGGAATGACATTATTTGGACAACAGTGTGGTAAATAAAAGTATATACGTTGAAGGAAGACAAAACAGTGGAGGAGATTAAAGCATTAAAGAAAGCGCTAGGGAGAGAATGGAATTGTCTCTCTATAGTGAAAGCAGTAGGATACAAATACAAGTGATCAGCCTTACTAAACAGATGGAGAAGAAAGACAAATTATCAGTTAAAAGATCTCAAATTATAAAGTCTAAGATGTCTGGAGAAGGATAAGAAAACAACCATTCAAATAACACAAAAAAAGCAACAAAGTTCATTTGGCCAGGGCAGGATGGTAACTACAGAGAAATATGCCAAGGAAAAGTTGGAATGTCAAACAACAGAAAATGTAGGATGATTCAACAAGTGTTTACTTTCCTGGAATGAGGGCAGTACAGTTTCGGATTTACTGCATATAAAGTCGAATTACTGAATGACTTTCTGACCCATGACTGTTTGGCCTGCTAACCATTTTTATTAAGAGTTTTGAGATTACATACATGCATACATATGTACATACATACAAGGCAGGGCAATAATGCCCTTCTAGCCTGTCAATATATCAAAGCAATCACTCCCTTAATAAGCACTCAGGTTGTTCATAAAATATATAAAGTACTACTTGCTTTAATATAATTTTGTAGTCTAGTTCATGCATCAGCTACTCTCACAGAACCAATTAGTACATCACTCATTCCTATATAACATATTACATACATGTCTGATGATTCTCTATTGCTCCTTGACAACACCAAGCAGGTGATGCTGTAAGTGTGTACCCTACTGGCCAGTTCACCCAGATGTGGGTGTGCTGTGAGTGTTACTTCCCTCCTCCTCAATGTAGTGTGATCTCAGAATTGGTATATTTAATTTGCTGGGGGTGTGGGGGGACAGGGGTACAGCCCCCTGGAAAAAAAGACATAAAAAACATTCTGTTGGGTTGTGGGTGTGTGGTGGGTGGAATTAAGGTGGCCCTTGCTATTGCACAGCTGGTGGCGTGCGCATGTACAGCATTGCCCTCAAGCAGTCCTGTACCTGAATAAGGTCTGCTCTTACATATTGGTATGAAACACTGTACAAATTCAGATATTTTAATTATTCATCATAGCTTTAATTTGCACATCCATAGATGGTTAGGGTATATTTCTGCTGTACTCTTTCCAGTTGAGTCTTGTGAGTTTTCTTATAAGGTTATTATATTATTATTAGTATTACATACTACTCTAGTTTTGGATCTGATGTAACAAGATGATTTCATCATTTCTGATTTCCTAGACATTATATTTTTTATACAGCCTATCATTTTGCAGCTATCTTTAACTAATTGGTTGATATGATGACAAAAGGCCAAAACTGGACCTATCCATATGCTCAGGATAGGTCTATAAATGACTTTGCAGTTTTGATCACTGTGAGCTGTAATAAACATTCACCCTTCAGTCTCTGTTTTCCAACTCTCATGTGTTTAGTTTTTGATGTATTTATCAGCATATTATATGATGGCAGGAAAATGAAAGTACATAGTGTGGAACCCAAAAGCCAAGTATATACCAAGTGTTTCTTGCCAAATAAAAATACAAATCCCTAAGTGGATGACATTTCTATTAGTAGTGAGGAGGTATGAATTTAGGCAGCAGTAATGTTTAATTGTGCACTGGCACTGGTGGTAATAGAGGATTTTGTTCTTAATGTTAAACCAGAATTTGGATTGCTATAGTGTTTAGGCTGTCATCACATCCTCTAAATATATCTAAGTGGCAACAGCGGGGTATACTGAAAATGCAATATATGCCGGACTAACTTATTTGGTTGCTACAACATGCTTGTTAGTCTGTTATTTATGTGTTTTATTTCGTTTGCTGTGGTCTTCATATTTTCCTTTGTATTACTGTGGGTGGGTGGGGAGTTCTGCTGTCAGGAAGCTGGCATTATTTCACAAATCCTTTTGAAACACCTGAAGAGCAGTAAACATTAAAGTTTTGCATAAAACATAAGAAATGTCCCACACAAATATAAATTAAATGTATTGTGTCTTGTAATGAAAGTTGTACATTATTATTTCTGTCTAGATTATGAAGTATGGAAAAAGGTTCATAGATTCATAGTTTCTTAATAAGCTTACATCCAAGGAGACCATTGAGAAGGGCAGCCACATAAGCTAGTACTAGTGGGAAACTAATAATGTTCTTCATTAAGCAGATATTCCCCATGTATTAAAACTGAAATTTGTGTTCACCCATTCAGTCACTCTGACTATTTTTAAAGGTTACTAGGGAAATACTATGCTTGCTATATAAGGGTAGCCCATTCCAGAAATGGGAAATACATTATGTTAGGTACCTGTTGTAACATTTGGTGCTGTCGATGTAGCAGTATACATTAGGTCTCCAGAGCGAATGTTTGCTTTCCCACTAGGCTAACCAGAGGTCTTCTCTCATAAGTCTACACAACAAAGATAACATCATTTTTTGTCTGTCTTACAGACACTGTATTCAGTCAGATGTTTATTGTACTTTAGTGCACCCTAACATATTGCACAGAGCATCTTAATGACATTGTGGTAGCTAATCTTACAGATTATCCTCCGGAAGACCTTACTAAAAATCATACATGGTGTGGCATTATCACATCTTGCTTATGTCAATGCCATGTACCTAGGACTATTAGATTCAGATTTTGAGTGCATGCAGTGGAGATAGAACCCAGCTGTAATACATTAAGCAAAACTTCTCACCTTGAATATGTTACTGCAATTCTTTATTACTGACACTGACTTTCTGTTGCAGTAATATCCAAATTGAAGATCCTGAGTCTGACTTGCAAAGCCCTTTATTATCAGAGTCCTGCCAGTCTTAAGAAGTTGTTATTGTCTTTTGATCCTACATCTTCACTGTTTCATGGAGTCAATGTTACCGGTTAACAGAGTGCAACTTAAAAACTCTAGTAGGCATTTCTTTAACTTCCTACCAACCACTCTCCTCCAGTGTAGAAGGTTCTACATTCTTGGATTCAGATGAATGATTCAGAATCCTCCTGAATGGGTGTTCTGAGGCACTCTATATCCAGGAAAGTATATCTTAAATCCAGACAGAGAATGTACTTAACATTAAACAGCTTGCTGAATGTATTTCATGTAACTCTATTTAGCAGTGTTATTTATTCTCTTTGATGAATTTATTTTCATTATTTAATTACTTGACATTTGTGACTATTTATCAGGCTGTACAATATCTGCATTAAACTACTCTATTATTAAATCTAAATCTGATCTGATGCTATCCTAATGATATATAATGGTCCGGCTTATATTATACCCCCCACCTCAACTTATTCTCATCACTTTGACATTCATTTATATGCTTACTTGTTTAACTCTGAGGCAATGAAACTAAAAACAAATTTAATTTTTTCTTGTACATGTGACGTCCAGTTAATATCCCACCAAACTGCCACCAATATCTTACATCTCCTACTATCCTGGGTCAGTAACTGAGGAACTTCAATCCTCAATACTGACTCCAATGTGAGAACGTCACTTAAACAAGAGTAATATTTCACAATTTTACCCTTAAAAGCACAACAGTAGCATGCTCTATAACTTGGGACTTGACTCTAGACTTCTGTCCACCCCTAATGTAACTCCTTATTAACTCTCTAGAGTTTAAGACCTCTGATACACTCACATTTAAATAAATGGAATCTCACACATCCAAACACTATTTCCAGCTGTGTCCTTTCCCCAAAATAATATGGTAACAGGCTGCCACCATCAGATAGTCTACATGCCCTTTTAAAGGGAGTGTCCATTTATTAAAATTTGATATCAAAACAAATGGGAGCAAATGACCTAAAGTAGCCAGGCATTTGGAGTGGCCCAGGAATTATCAAAGCAGGTATGAGCACTCTCAAATCACTAAATAATACACTACTTGACTAGCCACAATGTAAGATAATAAAAGATTTAATAATAAACAAAAAATTATTAAAAAATGTAAAACATTAATTACAATAAACAAATAGAATTCAATCATCAGAAAAAAGAAATCAATGCTGAAGTATGGAAGTCCAACATTTAGGAAAACTCTGACTAATTAGCTATAATTTCCTATCTAACTGAAGAACACTGTCCCTGATCTAATTAAATATTACAACAGAGTAAAGGCAGACTTACAGTTCTTGGTGAGTCCTTTCGGCATCAACCATTCCACTGACTGGTACAATAACACAATTGTGAACACAACTTAACTCAACTGCAAACTAAGCTATGAACTCAACACAACTGAACACATTGTCTTCTGCTCACTCTTTTATAAACTAGGTTAACTGTCTCAACTGTTCCAGTTTTAATTTTCATTTCACTCTTTAAAAATAAATTAACAGCTGTTTATTAAAGTTCCTTCCTGTCTTTCAGTCTCCAACAGTAAACAGAAAACACATTCTGATGACAACATCTGTAAATCAGCTGATTCTGAGACAGTTTGTATTTAGAATCTCCTGCATACACATGTGCAGTTAGAAATGTAATAGAACAGTGTTCAACTCTTTAAACATCCTATACAGAGTATTAATCAACATATAAGAACTTATTTACAATATCATAGCTAGTCATGCTGGCATATAATACACAGGTTAAAAGGATCATAGGATCATAGGAAGTTACTAGGCTAATGGCCTTAGGCCCTTACAAGCATAGCCAAGTTCTACCCTTATTTCCATGGTTAGCACCTATTGCCCCTGTCCAAGAAGGACGCAGGTGGAACCCACAAGATAAATTTATGGTTGCCCATACAATCATCCAGATTGTTTGAAGAGGTCCAATGAGGTGCTCTGTTTGAAATGAAGTGGGAGTCTGTTCCAATGGTGTGGTAACCTCTGGGAAACAAATTTGTCCCTCCAGCAGGTTCTAATAATGTCACACACCAGGTTAAGGTCTTTATAGTGAGTAACCCATGTACCGTTTGACCTACAGAGATGCAGCATTTCCAATAAAGCAGGGTCAGAGATTGCCTTGTATGCAAGGCAGAGATTGCCTCCAAGTAGTCTGTATGAAATAGAATAAAGTGACAGTG
This sequence comes from Protopterus annectens, assembly GCF_019279795.1. Taxonomy (NCBI): domain Eukaryota; kingdom Metazoa; phylum Chordata; order Ceratodontiformes; family Protopteridae; genus Protopterus; species Protopterus annectens. The sequence continues at coordinate 1,123,908,906 of NC_056746.1, forward strand.
ATTTCAAACAATCCACATAGGACAGATGCTGAAGACCTTGAATTTTCCTTGTGAGGAACCTCTGTAACCTCTCTAATCCCTGCAGGTGCTTGAAAACATAATAAAAGGGACATTGTACTTAATTATTGGCCTAATGAGGAAGGGTATAGGGAGGTTATAACTTCTTTTTTTTCTGGAGGCAATATTCTTACTTATGAGATGAGCCATATAGAATGCCCTTCTTACCACTGTGGAGACATGGTCATCAAAGGTAAGGTTGCTGTCAACCTGTGTCCCCAGGTCTGTCACCACTGAGTGTGAACTTAAGATGTTGCAGTTGACATGGTAGTTTGCAAGAACATTGCCCTTACCAAAAGGGATGATAATATATATATTTTTAATTCAGTTTAAGACCATGACTTTGGCACTAATCTTTTGTTTGTGTAAGATCCTCTTGTAGGATGCTGACATCACTTGGAGATTCTATGACTGCTCTCAGTTTGTAGATCAGCAAACTTTGTCAGCTACAGTCCTTTAGTTTTTGCTTGTACTTCAGAGAAATAGATTCCAAACAGTAGAGGCCTCAGGACTGATACCTCTGGAAACCCACCCGTTATAGGTCTGCTGTTGGAGGTGGATTCCCCTATTTGGACTATATGAGTTCTATCAGTGAGCCAGTTAGTGACCCATCTAACTAAGGGTTGATACCTAGCTTTTTAATTTCTCCAAGTCTTTTGAGTTTCTAATACCATGTTGGGAATGGACCACATTCCTAAGTCAAAGTATGATTAAAGTTCATGAAATTAGTATTCTTTCAATCTTTGATGTTAGCCAGAATTGCTCTTCGCAGCACCCATAATGTGCCCAGTAATGACTCCTTCTGCAATTCATATGGAGTTACATGTATTGGTAACATATCTAAATACAATAGTAGATTATTTTTATAAGACTAATTGTTCCTACTATTATTGGATCTCTCTGGATATCTTTCCACCACATTGCTCTCATTTCTGCCTGCAAATCCTGATGTTTTCTGAAACGTGCCTCTCTCTGTATGCAAGATGCTGTAGTCACTGGGTATAGCTATTTCAATGATCAATGTTACTTTTATCTTCTTTTCATGGACCACTATATCTGTATTTTTCATGTCTATCTTTTGAACTGTTAGTAATGGGTGATCTCATGTGATGTAGACTTCATCATTTTCTATGATGCTTTGTGGCTCATGTTTCCAGTGTTTTTCAGCCACTTCAGTACCATAATGTTTATAGAATTCCCAGTGCAACAGTCTTGCCACATTATTATGCCTTTCAACATACAATCCTTTTGCCATTAGTATGTCACAAGGAGCAACAAGGTGTGAGACTGTTTCCAATTCTGTTTTACAAAACCTACATTTGCCTGCTTCTCCCACATGTTCAATGGACTTTGTAAACCAACGTGTATGTAGCCTACTGTCTTGGGCTGCCAATCTTAACCTTTCATCTTTTGATTTGAATTTGCCTTTCCTTAACCATTCTTGTATTAAATCCTGATCAACATGAGGTTCTTCTAGAAGTTTTCTATACTTGCAACTATATTTATGCAGTTTCCACATTTCTTGCCTTCTCATCTGATCCTTCACCTTACATTCTTTCTTTTGATTTTTTTGGCACATTCAGTTACTGCCTGATTTTTATCTACTTCTGGTTTGATTTCCATTCCTATTGACGCCAATATACTTCTGCTAGACTAAGCAGGAAAGTCATCCTAGATTTATTCTCCTCATTTTTCAAAACTTTCACTACATTTGGGTCTTGTGAGGTCAGCAGATAATTGTGCAGTCCCATGATTGTAGATCTATACATGTAATAAATTTCAAGGAGGCCCATGCCTGATATATAATCTGGTATGCACTGATTTTTATAGATCATATGATGAACATGAAGCAACATGCTTGTTTCCTGTCTAATCTATCCAACACCTTTGGGGCTAGTCAGTCACTCCAAAACTGTAAGTTAGGACAGGAAGAGCAAATTGGTTTATAGCTTGAATTTTGTTCCTAGATGTCAGTGCTGTTTCAGAATTAACTTTAGTCTTCTAAAATATTCCTTACTAAGTTTTATTCACATTTGTTCATGTTTATTGTTGATCCTTCATCAATTGCCAAATATGTATACACTCCCTCTTGCTCAAGTTCTTTTATATCACATTTTTGTCCCAAACTGATGCTTTCTTGGTGTTGCATTTTTCCTGATTTAAATGTTGCTTTTGTACATTTATCAAGACCAAACGACATTCTTATATCATCTGAAAACGTTTTGACTACTTGCAGTTGTGCTTTCAGTTCCTTATCTGATAATCTCTACAGTTTTATACCATTGGCAAAGAGAAGATGAAAAGTCTTTACACGTTGTTGTTTTCTAGGAGACAAATTATAGCCATGGCCTAATCTGTTGAGTAGACAGCATAATGTTTTAAGGGCAAGACAGAATAGCAGCGGTGACAGGGAGTAAACCTTGAATATCTCCACTTGAATTTTTATTCCTGTAATAAAAATTTGTCCTTTATCATGGCTTAATTGCAAAGTGGTCTGTCACTGTTTCATGGTCACTGCAATGTATTTGATAAGTGTAAGGTATATCTTACACATTTTTAAGCACTCTTTTATCAATGAATGTGAGATACTGTCAAATATTTTTGTAGTCAGTCTATGCCATACTTATGTTCTTCCCCTTTTTACAGTTCTCCATTATGACTTTATTTAGCAACAAATCATCCTTTGTTCCGTATGACCTTCTTTTATTACCCTTTTGTTCTATTGTCATGATTGAATTTTCTTCTAAATGACTATAAACTCTGTTGGCATCAATTCTGGTGTTTAGATTATAGGTCATTAGAAGGCAAATTATTGGTCTATAACTTTTAGGATAACTTGCAGATTCACTCTTAAGTAGGAGCATTGTTTTTTCCTGCATTTAGCCAGGTTGGTGTCTGTTTGGGGTACGCATAATATAAATAGTTCTTGCTCATGGCCAAATCTTTGTGCAAATACTTAATATGTTTAGCTAGAAGTTAGGTACTGCATCAGGGCTTGGGGTTTTCCAGTTGAAGGCTTTTCTTAAATTTATTTCAATCTCTCTGGCTGTTACTTCATTCTATTTCATATTCTGTACCTTTGAACTTCTTTTTCTTTGTTTTACTTTTACTATCTATTTAGCATCTTTGTTATGTCCCACAGGATCTTCATAGATATTTCTCCAAAATGTATCTATTTCTTCTTTTTTGGGAGGTCTTTCAATTCCTTTTGCCTTATTTCCCAGTTCTCTATAGAACATTTTGGGGTCATAGATAAATTGGTTATTTTATACTTTTCCTTTATATTTATCTGTGTATATTCTAAGTTTTTCTGCTTGTGCTGAGATTTTTAGCTTATTTGCAATAGTACAAGATAGATCCTGATCCACTATAATACTGCACATTGCTTTTATCATGTCTATCTTTCTGAGTATTTTTGTTGATCTGTTCCCTCTTCTATACTCTAACTGACAGTTCTTGTCTTCATTGCTTTATAGTTTTCTCTAGTTGATGCTTCCATGATAGTATTCAATTTCTACCCTTCCTTTCCTTTACTACCCTGTGTTTTTGTGGTAGAATTGTATCTGTTATTAATTTAGCTGCACAGTAATATATCTTGTTTACTTCTGTTATATCACATGGATTTCTATGGGCAGTCCTAATTACACTGTTAATTTGTTTTATAAAACGTCTGACTTTCTGGGTTTCGTTGACCTTCTACAGTCTATTTCTTTTATTGATACTAATATGTTTATCTGTCTCAAATTAAGCAACTCTTCTCTTAGCTCATTATCTTATGAACTGAGGGCACATTTTTTTGTTTTTCATTTCCTGTGGGCATTCTGTAGAAAGGTCTATAACATTTTCCTGTGGCACATTCTTTTCAATTTCATCCTGTGTCATCTGTTGCTCTGTCATATGGGAACTCAATGGCCTGTCACTCCTCAACATTGACTGCATCAGAGTTGCCACAGTTTCCAGTCCCTTCCCTTGCTGTCCAGCTTTAATTGAACATTTATACTAGTTTCCTGTGGAAGGCTCCAAAATATTTTCATATAGCAACTGACAAGTTGCTTTCTGTTCCACTGGTTTCTCCGTATATTGGATGTCCATTGCTCTATCCTGCTGTGGTGTTTTCTGACTTAGATTTTCTACACTGAATCCTTCACCTGGCAGGTACTCCATAACCTCAGTTTCTGTTTCTTTAACTTCTCTATTATTAGTCTTCGTTTCTACTTTTAATCTTTGTCTTATTTTTTGTATTGTAAAGTTTTCCATGTCTGGATTAATTTGCCTCTATTTCTCTTCAAATATCTTTGGTGCTGCTCTTTTTGTATTGGTTAGTTTTGCTTTCTCCTATGCATAAATATTACACCATATTAAATCTCTTTTTCTTTCCCATGTCCATATTTCTTCTTCAGATGTCTCCTGATCTTCCTGTTTCTCCTTACTTTGGGGGCTCATTCCATCATGCTGTGATGTAACCTGTGTTAGACCTTCTACATTAAATCCTCCACTTCACAGGCATTTCATAACTTCAACTTCAATTTTTTTTAACTTCTACTTTACTAATCTTCTTTTCTACATTCCCTGTTTGTGATATTATTTTTATTGTGAAATGTTCTATATATGGATATCTTTGCCTGTATTTCTCTTCAAATATCTTTGGGGCTGCCTTTTTTGTATCGATTAATTTGGCTTTCAACTTTGCATCTAACAATATAAGGGTTGATACCTAGCTGGGTGAGTTTGTCAATGGTGTCTGAGTGGGGGAGAGTTTTAAATGCCTTGACTAAGTATAGGTAGGATGTATGTACATATTTCCCCTCCTCCAGGGCCTTAATGACTGTCTCAAAGAAGTCCAACAGATTAACAGGCATGATCTTCCTTTGACAAAGCCAAACTGAGTAGGGTCAAGCGTTTGGAATTTACCTATATCTTTGTTGACAAGGTCCATGATGATTCACTCCATGGCCTTGCAGATAAGGCTAGTCAGGCTACTAGGTCTATAGTTCCTGGGGTCAGTGGAAGTACCACCTTTGTGCAAGGGGAATAACGGTGGCCATTTTCTATTTAACTGGGATGAAGCTGGTGCTTAGACTTTGATTGAAAAGAGTACCCAAAGGTGTTGCTAATTCTTGTTGGAGCCCATGTAAGATGGAGCCTGGGATGTTATCAGGTCCCATAGATGCTGTGTTTTTGGCCTTAGAGAGGGCATTTATGACCTGCTCTTTAGTGAAACAAGGTAGAGACTGGTGGTTGAGATGTCATGGGGTATGTGTGGTGGGGAAAGGGGAGTGAAGTTTTTACAGAACCTGTTGGTCAACTGGTTAGCTATGTCCACATGTTCAGTATATGTGGTATCATTAACTACCAGTTCAACACAAATCTTGGCATTTACTTTTTGATTATGGATGTAACTAAAGAATGCCTTATGATTGTCTTTAGTTGAGAAAGCTAATTTGGATTCATAGTTTGCTTTGGAAGACTTCACAAGAAATCTTATTCGCTTGTTTAAGATGAGGAGGAAGTGTTTCCAGTTTAGGGCTTGCTTCCTCTTACTCTTATATAGCAATTTATTCCTCTTATTGTAAAGTTTGTTAATGACAGTTGTCCACCAGGCAGGTTTGTTCTTCCTTGAGGAGCTTGTTTTGGTCCTATCAGGTACTGCCAAATCAATGCAGTTATACAGGTGTCTGAACTATGAACAAAATGTTAACTAGCTAGCACTGAAAACTAATTCCTTCACATACATATTATTCCTCCTCTGCTGTTTACATTTATTGTGATGGCTTGATGTTTCTTATTGCTTTTCTTCAGAATTCTTGTAAAAAACTTTTAGTCTTTGATCTCATCCATTCTTTGCTAGATTATAAATTTGCAAGAATAAATCTAGTTGAATTCATAAAAAGAACATTTTGTAATTAAGGAGAGCTGCTTCATTTACAGCTTGGTACAAATTTGACATGAAGAGGACTTAACCCTTGCACCATGTGAGACTTTGGTTTCTTTTTGCAGTAACATAACTAATGTAAAAATCACAGCACCTTTCTTCCAGAAACAAAGACCTGCAATCAGTATTTTAATTTTTTTAAACACCTTTATTGAATTATCATTTGTGACATGCACAAACTTACATTTATATGAAAGTATTCAAACTATATTAACAAGTATACATTTACAAACATTATGCATCACATATATTGTATTATAGGTTTAATATCAAACTGACGAGTGTAGGTTCGGCGAACAAGGAATGTCAAATAACAGTTGGCTGACTCCCGTGTTGCCAAACCTGCATGTTTTTGAGTTTCTGGTTCAATGAATGCATTATGCATTCACACATATGTAGTCAACCTTAGGACTAGAGATCGCGGTACAGTGTAGATCTGGAAATTTACCTTTTTCCCCATTGTAGTGTAATCTCAAAGTTGGAATATATAATTTGCAGGGGTGTGGGGGGGGGTGCAGGGAGGCTTGCCCCCTGCTAAAACATGCAGTTTGGTGTTGTGCAGTACTTACATACTGCTGAAAAGTATAACTTCTGTTGCTGTTGTCAAAGGTGCAGGGGAAGCAGTATGTCAAATAATGCTGAATTCGAATATTCAGCATTACAATCAACATACTAACTTACATCCTCTGCAATTTTTGGTGTTATTCATGCAAATGAACGGAATTTGTTCTGTCATTTGTGATTTTGACAGTAAACCATTCTATACCATATAATTAAAGCAACATTACAGAAAGTGTCCAATTCTTGCCTTTTCTTGTATGTTTATAGGTTGGTACTAGGCTATCTGCCCGAAGGCATTTATGAGCCTAGCCAGAATGTGTTGGCTTTTGCCATCCCCTTAGATTAGTTCCCTGTGCCTCTGTCCAGCAGAGCCACTGAAGTGATCCCCGGGGTAAACTTTATGTTTCCCATCCACTCTTCAAGGTTTCTTTTGAAGAGTGTTAGCGAGGAGCTCTGCCTAATGTAGATTGGGATCTTTTTCCAAAGCATGAGAAGTCTCTGGGACAGGAATCTATCCCTCCAGCACTTCCTATTTATTGTTGTGGTGAGGTTTAGATCCCTAGAGCATGTGACTCGAGGGGATAAGGTTTTCTTTAGGTGGAGCATGTCCATCAATTCTGGGTTGGACATGGCCTTGTATGTCAGACAGAGATCACCTCTGAGTAGGCGGTATGCAACTGAGTACAACTGGAGTTTCTTCAGTTGAGCTGCATAGGGCATCTGTTTGAGGCCAGTGATCCTCTTGGTGAGGTACTTCTGTGTTCTTTCCAGCTGTTGCAGGTGTCTTGTAAGGTATATCCCAAATGGGGCATTGTACTCTAAGATGGGTCTGATGAGTGATGAGTAGAGGGGCACAATGACCTCTTTTGATCTGGATGTGAACCATTTTGTGATTAGGTGGGCCACGTAGAAGGATTTTCTAACCACTTTGGCAATGTGATTATCAAAGCTGAGATTACTATCTACTTGGGTCCCCAGATCCCTTATTACATCTTCCATATTTAGGGGACTATCACATATGTGGTAGTTTGTGGGTACTTTGTTTTTTCCAAAGGGGATGACTATGCACTTTTTGGCATTTAGCTTGAGGCCATGATTTTGACATCAGGTATCCGTCTCAGGGAGACCCTTTTGGAGGATGTCTGTGTCAGCCAGAGAGTCAATTATAGCCCCAATTTGCAGTCGTCTGTGAACTTGGTCAGCCATAGTCCTCCTTTGCTTGCCTGTACCTCTGAGAAGTATATGCCAAACAGGAGGGGTCCTAGGATTGAGCCCTGGGGAATGCCACTTGTAACCAGTTTAGAGTCGGACCTAGCTCCCGCAACTCTCACCATGTGGGTTCTGTCCATGAGCCAGTTGGCAACCCATCTTGTGATGTAGGGGTTTATGTTCAGGCTGGTGAGCTTGTCTATAATACCAGAATGGGGAATGGTGTCGAAGGCCTTAGCGAGGTCTAGGTAGGCTGTGTGTACCACCTTTCCCTCGTCTATAGCCTTGGTAACTGTCTCAAAGAAGTCAACCAGGTTTAGGAGGCATGATCTGCCCTTAACAAAGATAAACTGGGTAGGGTCCAGTGTTTGGAAGTTCCCAATGTCTCTGTTAATGAGTTCCATGATGATGCACTCCATAGCCTTGCAGACCAAGCTAGTCAGGCTTATAGGGCAATAGTCCCCGGGGTCTGTTGTGGTTCCTCCTTTATGGAGCAGAATAACCATTGCTGTGTGCCACTCTATGGGTATGTAGCTTGTGGAGAGGCTGAGTCTGAACAGTGTGTTTAGATGAGGGGTTGGTTCGTCTTTGAGCTCATGTAGGATGCAGCCTGGGACACTGTCCAGTCCCATTGATGCTGTGTTTTTGGATTTGGAGAGGGCTGTTTTAACCTGAGTGTCTGTGATTTCAGGGACTCTACATTCTTCTGGTATGGTTATGGGCCCTTTTGGGGGTGAGAGTGGGGTGAAGTTTGCACTGAACCTGTCTGCCAGAATGTTGGCGATATTGGTCAGTTCGGTGTATTTTGTGCCATTCTGCAGATCTGAGCATTGCCACTTAGATTCTTGATATAGCTAAAGAATGCCTTGTGGTTATCTTTGGAGTTCTTGGCAATTTTTCTTTCAAAGCTCGCCTTGGATGATTTTATGAGGGATCGTAGTTTCTTGCTGATACTGATCAGGGATGTCTTCCCTTCTTGGGATTTTACTCTTTTCTGTACTAGTTTCTTCCTTCTATTGTATAGCTTGTTTATGGCAGGAGTCCACCAGACTGGTTTCCTTTTCTTGGAGAAGTGAGTCTTGGTTTTGCTTGAGATGGCACGATTCATGCATTCTTGTAGCTGCCTGTAGAATGCATTAGTAAAGGATTTTGCAGCTTGGACAGTGTTATCCTTCAGCATGGGGACTTTGAAACTTTCCACCTCGGTCTTAAGTAATGTGAAGTTTGCTTTTCAAAAGTTTTTCACAGTGGTTTTCTTGTCCAGGGGTTGGGGTGGAATATGGATATACAAAGTGATTTGTTTATGGTCAGATCTAACCAGCAAGGGGTTAACCTCTGGTGTGGAACACCGGTCGCCCATGTTGGTGATGACCAGGTCCAATATGTAATTGAAATCACCCAATATTATTGTGTTTGGTAGGACCTTTATGTTTCCCAGTGTTTCCAGAAACGCGGAATGGGGGTCATGGACATGGTGGGTGATCTGTAGCAAGCTACAATTTGAATTGCAGTTTTGCCCATTGTTAGTTGCACGTGGATGAACTCTGAAGCTACGTGCTGTGCCACTAACCTGGAGGTGTGGGTATTCTTGATGAATATGGATACGTCTCCACCTTTTGTATTTCGGTTTGGGTTCTGTGGCCGAAATGTATGGTATGATTTGTAGCCTGGTAGTGCTGGGGTGCTCTCTGGAGCCTTAAACCAGGTTTCTGTTACTGCACATATATCAATTTTCTCCATACTGAGGAGTGCCTTGAGTGTGTGCATTTTGAGGTTTAGACTTCTGACATTGAGTAGCATTACCCTCAGTTCTTTGTTATTTGTGCTATTTACGGTGGTGGGTTTGTCTTTTGAGCCTTGCCTAAAAAAGGCACTAGGGGGGTGGCAAGAGCCTTGGCTAGTATTCGAAAGCCTAAGGGTGGCAGATGCAAGCCGTCTCTAGCGAAGCAGTGTGGCTTGTCAAGCATGTCATCCCAGGTGGACAGACACTGGATCACCTTTGAATGACACCAGAAACTTAGCCAATTGGTGAAATGAAGAATTTTTTCTTTATACCATGGTATCATTCTTGGTGAGAGCAGGATGCTACTCAGGGTCAGGGTCATACCGGTCTGGGCTACGTGATCAGAGAGCTCTTCCATGTCCCTCTTCATGTAGTCCAGGGAGGTATGGCTCAGGTCATTCACACCAACATGGACAATGACAGAGTCATATTTGTACTTGTTCTGGAGTGACCTGAGTGCTTGTGTTATGTGGCAGATCCTGGCACCCAACAGGCAGCTAAGAGTAACCTTTTCCTTATTCAGCCTAGTGAGTGGGTCAGTGTGCCTGACTATAGAGTCACCTATTACTAGTATGTTGGGTATGTTATTTTGCCTTAAGGGCTGAGATTGCATGGCACACTGGGTTTGTGAAGTATGTGCTTCATGGCTTGTGTTGGGGGGTGGAGGTTGCTTGGATGTTTTCTTTGAAGGCCTCTATTGGTTTTGCAGATTTTTAGTTAGATCCTCCAAGTATGTTTTCATGTATTTATGTATGTTTTTTGCCGGTGTTGGTTTAATCGGTCTATGTAAGACTGGTAGTGTGATGCAAGTATTTTCCTTCTCCTCTTGACTGTCTGATCCAGTCTTGGGTTGAAAGAACTTAGCCTCTAGTTTGGCTGTATAACTGCATCTCTCGCATGTATTAGTGTTTGGTGGTAGGAGGAGGGGGGTTGTCTGTGTACATGAGGCAGTTGTAACATTGCCTCAAAATGCCCAGATTCACGAGTTGGACTGGAGAGTACACCTAAACTTGCCCTTTGGACATGCCTGGATAGTACAGTGAACTGTTTTGCTGGATGGCTGGTAAGGTCAAATAGAGAGCCTTGTCCTTCTGTACAGTAGCGGAGGGTCTAGTGCTAGGGTTTATAAGTGCTTGCTATAAGTTTTGAGCAAGTGCCGGGCTGAGAAATTAATGGCTTGAGTGCTTAAGTTGAAAGTTTGTCTAGTTCCAAGGGAAAAATTGAAGAGGTGACTTTGTGGAGCTGGGAATAGTTTTACCCTAGCTAACCGGCGCTGCCCTGTGCACAAAACCGGGCAAATACTGCATTTATAGCAGGGAAAAGAAAGAGATAGAAATTAGCCCAAAATGGCCAATAAACTACTAATTTCTGGGCTGAAACCACTCCTCCAGGGACAGAGAGGCTGCTCAAAGCTCCCCTCTCTCAGAGATGAACAGAGAAACTTCCTTCTATCCAAGTAAGGTATGGGCAAACACAGAGATTTGTAACACAGCCCTGAATTCAGCACTAACCTGAAAACTGGACTATACTAGCTTAGAAAGGTGGGAAGCAAATATATATATATATATATATATATATATATATATATATATATATATATATATATTGTTTTGTATGTTTTTTTGGGGGGGTTGTTTTTTTCAGAAAATAAATCAGATACACTCAAAAAAACTGTTTAAAAGCACAGAAAAGGATACTTATTGTTATATATTGCAGATCAGAGTTGTAGTCAATGCCTCCTAGTAATAAAGTAGGAAGAAACACAAATACAGAAAAAGCAGATGAATAAAGTTCATATATATATATATATATATATATATATATATATATATATATATATATATAAAACAATATAAAACAAACAAACTGACTTAAACAAGTTACCCAATTAACCAGAAAAAAGCTCAAAACTGAGCCCTGCTCCAGCAGTTTTCAATCAGACAAGTTCTAACTGCACACCTGTGCTTACTAGGGTGCAGGGGAACCTTCTCCAAAAAAAAAGATGGCCTGGATCAGTGCTGAAGCTATACAAACAAAGCTAGATTCAGCAGGCCTGAATATGGTCTATGCTACAGCAACAAGGCACACCAATTTCAGAAAGAAACTGTTCAAATAAGCAGTCACAATAAGCCTGTGACCAGAAATTCCCAGCTCAGAAGGGCAGAATCCAGCGTCTCCTCCCACAAGAGTGCAGACCACAAACCTTCTTAATGTAGAATAACTGGCCTGAATCCCAAGTGCTTTAGCCAGAACTAATACACTTTTAGAATAACAGACACTGGGCCTTCAATCAGCAATTCCCAGCTTAGAATGATGTAAGCTACCTGTCCTGTCACAACAGTGCAGACCACAAACATCCTTAATGTAAAACAGCCTTTATGAAGCCCAAGTGCTTAAACCAAAAGACTTAGAATAACAGTTCCAATTTAATCAGGCTATGACCAAGCAGTAATAAATGCAGCAGAATAAATAAAATTGAGTACTTTTAAGAAATGCAAAATAAAGTTGGAGGAAACACAAATACAGTAAAAGCAAATGAATAAAGTGCACATTTTTTTTTAAGTGCAAGAAGAGAGGAAGGAAGAACCTAAGTGGGCTGGCCCTCTCAAATCTTCTCTCTGTATTAAGTAGAGTGAACACTAGACTCAGAATATGATCTAACTGTACTCGGTTAAGTGAGCAAATGAGATGGACCCAGGAGGAGTGTTCTAATACAGATTTACAGGAGGGGAGGGCAATTCTAGACCCACCAACACTAATACCAACACTGGAACAGGGAGGGCGGGAAACTAACTGCAGAGAGACACACAGCACACTGTTCAGAAACATACAATTAGGAAACAGAAAAAATGAAAATACAGTACTTTTAAAACTGCAAGTTTGTATTTAACAGAAGACTAAAATTCACTACTGCAAGTTTCACTTAGCTTCAGCTTGTAATACAGATGTTTGTAGCCAAGAAAGTCTCTCAGGAGTTGAGCATAAAATGATTTCTCAAACTTTGTGGCTAACACTTAAAGTACAGAGGAATCCCTCTAGGCTATTAAATATCAGATAACAAAGAAGTAATAACACCACCTGCTCTTATAGCAAAATAACTGCAGAGAGACACACAGCACACTCTTCAGAAACACACAATTAGGAAACAGAAAAAATGAAAATACAGTACGTTTAAAACTGCAAGTTTGTACTTAACAGAAGACTAAAATTCACTACTGCAAGTTTCACTTAGCTTCAGCTTGTAATGCAGATGTTTGTAGCCAAGCAAGTCTCTCAGGAGTTGAGCATAAAACCTCATTCCTCCTCCAAAACATTTTCTGCATGCACTCTTCCCCCAATTTCCATTTTTTCTATGTAATTTACTCCTCCCATTTTATAAAGATCCCACTTCCTGCTCTTTTACCTCTGTTGCAATATTCACTACTTCAAGTATAGTTGGTTTAGACTTTCGCCAGGATTCAGAAAGGTCTGCATGGGAGCTGCTGCATGCAATATGGAAGACCAGCAATCCAGGAGCGAGGCCCGGTGAGGTGAACGAGTGCACTTACACTATTCCCACACAGACACCACTGCCATATGCTAATTGCCTAATTTGCTGGTGAAAACCATGCAAATGAGGTGAATTAGTGATCAAGGAAGAAGGCAGGCGTCTGTGCAGGAATAGTGTAACCTGCAGAAATGTATTTGGTTACTAAACAAATACATTTCTGCAAATTACAAAACTGAGGTATGACAGCTCAAAAGAAAGCATGTATTTAATGTAGTAGGCATGCCAATGGCCAAATATATGGCCATTGGCATGAAAAATAGTTGAAATATTATAAAAAACAAGTTTTATTTTTTTTTTGGCCGATCTCGGCCATTTAAGCATAGGGCAGTGGTGCGCAAATGGGATCATCATGAAAATAAAAAAAGGTGAAATAAGCTTTTATACCCAAATCAGCATTTTGCCATAATAGTCAATGGCATGCATAAGACAACAATACCAGGGAATAGTGGTTGCTAAGGGGGTAGGCTAAGTGTGAGTGTGGCAACTATGAATTAGCATTCTGGTTTATGTAAATGAGGGGATTGATACTGAATCATAGATTTCCTCTCAGTGTCAGCTTGCACCCAACCATGTAGGTGCAGCAACACCATTGCACAGATGCCTGCCTGCTTCAGATGCCTGGTGCAAAGCCATGGCCTCAAGCTCAATGCCAAAAAGTGCATTGTCATCCCTTTTGGTAAAAACTCTGTAACCATGAACTACCACATAGGCGGTAGTCTACTTAACACCAAAAGTGTGATAAGAGATCTTGGGAGACAGGTGGAGAGTAATCTCTCCTTTGATAATCACAACTCCACAGTAGTCAGGAAATCCTTCTACGTGGCACACCTCATCACAAAAGGTTTTTCATCCAGGAAAAAATAGGTCATTGTTCCCCTCTACTCTTCACTCATTAGACCCATTATAGAATACAGCGCCCCTTTTGGTATGTACCTCACAAGACATCTACAACAACTGGAAAAGCCACAGAAATACCTCACAAAGAGGGTTACTGGCCTTAAAACAGATGCCTTATACAGGCCATCTCAAAAAACTCAAGCTTTACTCCGTCGCACATCGCCTACTCAGAGGTGATCTCTGCCTAACATACAAAGCTATGTCAAACTCAGAGCTGTTGGACATGCTCCACTTAACGAAATCCCAATTCCTCTGAGTTACACGGTCTAGGGAGTTAAACCTTGTCACCACAATAAACAGGATATGCTGGAGGGATAGATTCCTGTCCCAGAGACATCCCATACTCTGGAACAAACTACTTATCTATATCAATCAAAGCTCCTCATTAGCATTCTTCAAGAAAAATCTTGATGATTGGATGGGAGATAGGAAATTCACCCCAGGGATCACTTCTGTGGCTCTGCTCAACAGGGGTACAGGAAAACCATTTTCTTGGGTGGCGAAAGCCAGGGTACCTTTTTGGTTGGGCTTATATAGGCTCTAGGGCCAATAGCCTAGTACCTACCTATGAATCTATGAAGAAGTGGATTACCTCATAAGGGGATGTGTCATGCATGCTGTAAGCTTATTGGAGCTCTGCGGCCCATGTTTGCCTTTAGCTATGCACATTGTTGAGCACTATTTTTCTTGCTTAAACGGGTGTGCATGCCACATGCCGCGCACCGGGTATTAAACAAAAAAAAGAAGAAAAAACAGGAAATAGCAGCACTGCTGACATCTGAGCACTGGGTATGTGTGGTGCACCTCGGGGCTTAAACAGGAAGGCAATGGGAAGGGAAAACAGTAGTAGGAAGGCAATCAATGAGAACTAGTATAGCTGTCAGGTGAAATGTGTCAGAATCAGCCAATTACACAGGCAGCAGCCCAGCACACTACTATAAACTATGCAAACACCTTTCAGTCTGTTTTTTCCCACAAACTCTACACCACCACTGCACACAGACAGGGAAATTTTACCTGACAAAACTAACAAAATGTTAGGGACTGCTGTTGCTCTCATACATCAATATGTGCAAGAGGCTGAGGGTGGTGAGGATGTGAATACTGATGACCATCCCACAGTGAGGAGGAAGAGAAGAGTGTACAGACCCAGGGTAAGTTACCAAGGGCTACATGAGCTGGAGATAGCTGACCACTATAGGGTGGACAGGGACATTCTACAGCAAACTGCTGAGCTGTGCCAGCCCCACCACACACACAGAACCAACAGAGGGGAATTCATCCCACTGGATACCAAGGTATGGGTAGGCTTAAGAATACTAGCCACAGGTACCTTCCAAAGGCCAATTGGGGATATCATGGGGATCTCACAGGCATCAGCATCCAGGATACTCCAGCAGTACCTGGATGCCATGTCAGCACATGCCAGTGAGGACATATATTTTCTCAACACCCGTGAGGCGTTGACCAGCAGTATGCATCTCTTCCACCAAATAGCAGAATACCATGAGGTAGTGGGTGCTATAGACTGCAAGCACATACACATCAAAGCACCACCCGGTGAGCAGGGTAGGGTCTACATAAACTGCAAGGGCTTCCCCTCCATCAGCTGCCAGGTTGTGTGTGATGCCCAGGGCATTATCATGAATGTGTGTGCACATTTGGCATTGCTCACAGCTGTACCAGTCATTTGCTAGTGGGAACATACCATATGGCCACCTAGTGGGGGATGCTGGCTACACACTGGAGCCATGGCTGATGAAACCCCTCAGAAATGCACACACACCTGAACAAGAACTCAATAATGAGGCACACGCACAAACCAGAATCATTATAGAGCATGTGTTTGGGATGCTCAAGTCATGGTTCCGCTGCCTTGACATATTCGTTGGAGCCTTGCAGTACTCACAAATGTTTATAGCATGTGCCATGCTATACAATATGATCCTTTGGAAACAGCTGCAGCAGGAACAGCACAGGAGAAGGCCACACAGCTCCCCACCATTGCCAAGGCTAACACAAGCACAGAGTGACACGGAGGAGGAACTACCTGAGTCGGCTCCTGTAGGCAGAAGGAGGTGTGCCCAGTATGCCCAGGCCTTGGCAAAGAGACAATGCATAGCACATACACTGACATGGTAGGGACCCAGGGAATGTCATCTCTCTCTGACTCGCACATATAGTAAAAGGGATGCCAAACATGACACTACCTGTGCTTTACCATGTATAGGGAGTGTACTATGTGCATCCGACATAGTCAGCCTTCCAGCACCATCTTCAGTACTGGGCCAGCCACAAGGTAAGTCACTCTTCCTATCAATTACTGAATGGAGTAGTATGTTCTGATAGTTCTATCTATGGTATGGACACAAGCATGCAAGGGAATAGGGTGGCCGAATGGGATGGCAGCAGATAGTAAACACCTATATGGGGCAGCATGAAATCCATAACAAATACTGGTGTCAACATACTAGGCAAGGTAACAAATCCCACCACAGTACACGTGGTGGCCCAAGTAACTGTGGGTGCCCAGAGGACACACACATGCATGTCAGTGAGGCTCACATACCCACCACCAGCCTCAGCCAGCAGGACAGGTGTAGATGACCATAAAGAAAGGCTGGGCTAAGGCCTCCAAATGATGGCAATGGTGAACAGCCCCCCTCCAGACCTACATAGACAGACTACAACAGGTCTGGCAATTGTATGCCAATTCTGAAGGGTAAGAAGTCTGAAACTGAAATGTAGGTTAATAAAACCTAAGATCTGTACTGTACTGATATGCCTCCAGTCTGCATGTTAGGTCAGAATACAATATGAAATGGAAGCCAACAGAGTACCTGAAATACCAGTACAGTCATAGCAAATGTTTAAAGTTGTCAGGTGTGCCTCCCACCCCACCACAATCCTATGTAGAAATGCAGTAACATGTAAGTGTGAGGAGTTATATCAGTGGAGCACAGATTGCCTGAGCTGCCCCAATCTACAGGATAGATTGTTGCATGTGTGCAATATGCAGGGGTCTGTGTGTTAAGTTGTTGTGTGTTCAATATTGTCTGGAAGTGGTCAGCATGAAGGCATGGAGGGTTGTGTTTCAGTGGCCTATGGGCAATACTGTGGTCAACAGGGCCATGTTCCAACAACTGCAGTGCCAACCACAATGCTTCTTAGCAATACCCATGTCAGCAGTCATCCATACTCACTGTCAAGATGTCAATATCTGTCACCATCTGAAAGATGAACATTCCATGAATGTGGGACCATACATACACACAGTACACAGGTTGATGTACCCTAGACAGAGTACATAAAATGTAACTGTCAGCTGCACACACCTTTGGAATTGTACATACAGATTAGCAGCACATTATTTGTCTGGGTAGTATGGAATACAGGTATAATCTGGCCAATCACTGGCAGATCACAAAAGGCACAGTTATAAAGTAATGAGAGACTGCCTATGTCCACTCACAAGGCATCAGTGGAATGTCCCAGGTATATCTGTGAGTCAGCTGCAAGTAGCTGCCATATCACACATGCACTCATCTCACCCCACCATCAGCCACAGGTTTATCACAGGTCATATCTCTGCTGTTGGGAATGAGTACAGTATGACCCCACTTCTGTATGGGAATACCCACAGAATGCAGCATGCTGAAGAGGTGTCCTATGCAGGTGTGTCTCTAGCTGTAAGCAGAACCCTGCCTGCATCCAGACCAATGGATCAATATGGACAGGAACTATTGCCAGTAACACCTTGCGCACTTACCCTGTCACCCCACGAGAATCCACTGGCTCACAGCCTGGGAATGTATGAGTGACAGAATGCACTGGCTTTCTACAGATGGCCTGCATCACTATCAAATGGCCTACAGTCCTCTGTCAAAGACCTGTGCCTCATCCGCAGTGCCAGTGTATGGTAGCTCATGGGGTCCTAACTAACAAACTAACACAGTCAACAGAACACAAATGCAAGGCCATGCTGACAAATCCCAGTAGCATGCCCCCCATGTTCTACTGAGAGAACTGTGAACCAATCCATAAATACCACTGGGATGAAGGGCCAACAATAGGTATACTTCTCGGATATCACTCGCATAATGTTAGGAAGAGGATAGAATAACAGAGGGGGGTGTAGAAGCATGGACGTCATAGAGTGTGTGAAGTCTGAAACACTGATGTGTGCCCATACTACCCCTGCCTGCAAACCCATTAATGGGTGGCTACAAACCTGTTTTTAAACCACAATGTGAAGGGGAACTGACCAGATATATGAGCCCTGCCTCTGGGTAACCTGGGTGAATCTGTACAGCTGAGAGGTATGGCCACAGCAAGATATGGCCATTCTGTTAAGTTGATATATGTATAAGAAGGGGATCCTTAGCCACCATACTACCAAGGTGCTGGACCATTTACACAGACCCATCAGCAAGAGTCTGTAGCTACCCCTCCAGAATGGCAGGAGTATGCAAGAATGTGTAGGCTGTGGCCCACAATACTGGACTCAGCTTCATTCATCTTGTAATTTCCCAGTAAATAACTGTGAGCAAATAATTATATCTGTCAGTAGTTGATGACTTAATACATCACAGTATAAAACAGTACATATGTCTAAATATCTCTGCTAACACCAACCATGTAACACAAGCAGCACAGACAGCAATAGTTACAGTATCCCCCTATCTTTCACCCATTGTGACTCCATATTGTCAGCCTATTTACAGATATTCTGCAGAAAGAGGTTGCTAGCTGTAGGTGTAGAACACCAAACCCTGGACTGGAGTACAAACCTACCTGGAATGGATTCACACACTCAATACAGAAAGTCATACTGGGCATGTTCCTGCACATAGAGAAATGAAGCCCATGTCTGACAACACAGTGGACTATACATATCTGTCATTTACAGATGGCTGTGCACACACACCAAATTGTACACCATTTATGCTTCACACACACATTGGATAGAAATACCCACATATATCTAAGGCCAACAGACTATAATATGTCAAACATACACACACAGAGATGTGGGGAAGAGAGAGAGACAGACAGTGACAGAGAGAATTCCATTATGAGGCCTGTCCCATCCACTACACATCCCATTGGCCTATATCACATGATGTGCTTATGTCAATTACTGTAGACATTCCTTTTGCTAGACCTCAGCCCTATAATGCCTGTCATGCTTGTGATAATTGTGTAACACTATAGTACAAATAAGTATTCATATAGCATTTGTAAACTTAGTCCTGTCAAATGGAATGTTGTGTGTGTGTGTGTGTGTGTGTGTGTGTGTGTGTGTGTGTGTGTGTGTGTGCTTCCAGAGGAATAATTTATGGCCCATTCACACACACTGCACTTCCCATTGCCCATGTTAGCACTCCTGCTGATGTCAGTCACCTTGAAATAACCCTTTGGCCAATTCTCAGCCCCTGACCTCCATGGTGTGTGCCATAACTGCATAATACTATAGTGTAGCAAACTAGTTAGGTAAGAGTTCTAGCCCTGGTTCTGGCACTTTTAAAAATGTGTGTGTTTGTGTGAGAGAGTGTGTGTGTCTTTGTTGACACCTGCTTTTGTGGTCATTTACACTTACTACACTTCCCGTACCCCTCCTGTAGCACTGCTGCTAATGTCAATCACCTTCAAAGATACCTTTGGACAGATCACCAGCATATAAGCTCCGTGGCACTTGCAATAACTGCATAATACTTATAGTGTAGCAAACTAGTTAGGTAGGAGTTCTAATCCTGGTTCTGGCAACTGTAAGTATGTGTGTGTGTGTGTGTGTGTGTCTTTGTTGACTCCTGCTTTTGTGGTCATTCACACTTACTACACTTCCTTTACCCCCCCCCCCCCTTTAGCACTTCTGCTGATGTCACTCACCTTCAAAGATACCTTTGGACAACTCTCCAACATATAAGCTCCCTGACTCATGTGATAACTGCGTAATACTATACTGTAGCAAACTAATTAGGTAAGAGTTCTGGTCCTTGCAACTGTGCAAATGTGTGTGTTTGTGTGAGAGAGTGTGTGTGTTTTTGTTGACACCTGCTTTTGTGGTCATTCACACTTACTACACTTCCCTTACCCCTCCTTTAGCACTGCTGCTGATGTCACTCATCTTCAAAGATACCTTTGGACAGCTTTTTAACATGTATGCTCTGTGGCACTTGCAATAACTGCGTAATACTATAGTGTAGCAAACTACTTAGGTAGGAGTCCTAATCCCGATCCTGGAAACTAAAAATATGAGTGTTTGAGTGCGTGTGTCTTTCTTAACACCTGCTTTTGTGGTCATTTACACGTACTGCAATTCCCTTACCCCTCCTTTAGCACTGCTGCTGATGTCACTCATCTTCAAAGATACCTTTCTACAGTTCTCCAACATATAAACTTTGTAGTGTGTGCGATAACTGCATAATGCTATAGTATATCAAGCTAGTTAGGTAAGAGTTCTAATCCTGGTCTTGGCAACTGTAAAAATATGTATGTTTGTGTGAGAGAGTGTGTGCAGCTTTGTTGATACCTGCTTTTGTGGTCATTCACACTTACTACATTTCCCTTACCCCTCCTTTAGCACTGCTGCTGATGTCACTCACCTTCAAAGATACTTTTGGACAGCTCTCCAACATATAAACTCTGTGGTGTGTGTGAGTAATGCATAACACTGAAGTAGCAATACATAGATAGGTAAGGGCTCGAAACCCAGTACTGGCAAGTGCATGTTCATGTATGTGTGTGTCTCATCTGTAGCCTGTTGGAGTGATTGTGTAATAACAGGATCCATTGCAGACTGGGTTTTGCTACATTATTATATTGAGGAACTATATATCCCAATGTCCACATTACAAGGCCAGCAGTTGTCAAACACTGTAGATGTTGGTGTAGACAATCCACAGCCATAAATGTCTAGTGCTATGTGCAATGACTATGTGAAAGTATGGATTAGTGAACAATATAGGCAACCCTTATAATACTCAGATACCACTCTCCACCCATTGATCATACACAAATATGCTTGGCTAGGCAGCAACCACTATATCATTATTTCCCCTTCAAATTGCTTCACAGATACTACAAATGGTGTGATTGCAGTGGACTACATGCCTATTGACCACAACAGTGCCACTGACATCAGAAAGTACTTTGATGTGTTACATCTTCTGATGGAGTGCGTGTCATGCATTAATGAAAAGGACATGGAACCCTGTTCCATCCCCTCAGTAGCCCAATCAATGTGTACAGTGGCCCCTTTGCTATATTCCCCACTGGACACCTGCAACAACTAGGGTCTATATTATATTTTCAAAAGTTTTAAACATCAAACACCATATGGTCAACACCATATGAGCGATGTTTGAAATTTTGAAAATATAATAAGAAAAGAAATAAAAAACTATACTTACCTAAATGTTGTATTCAGGGGGACAAGCCCCCTACACTCCCATGGGGGGAGCTGTGCCCCCCACACTCCCGCTACTTAAATATTCCTACTTTGAGATCGCACTGCATTCAAGTAAAGGGAAAAGATTCCCTATGACGATTTCTGTGTTACACGTGCAACGTTTCGACATTTCGACCAATTGGGTTCGCTCAATACGCGTTCACTGTTTACAATTTTCGATCATGGGATAGGAACCCCAACAACTGTAGAATGTGCAAACATACCCCATAAAGGGAATACCATGCCTTATACACATGCCCTAAATGGACAGACACCAACAACTGCATTGAATCCCTGTATCATACTGTCTATTTAGGTGCAATCACTACCTCAGTTACATAGCCAGGTCTCAACAAATGAGATCAGGAATGCTACTTCTGAAGAAACTAATCTGTCAGACAACATGCCCCAGACACCTCAAGCACACTTCCACACTTCAAAGAACATGCATGTGGGACATGTGCACAACCCAGACACTGTCCATATTATGGAATATAAATCACATACATGTGCAACAGTGCACATCACTGCCCACCCACAATAGAAATCTGGATGAGTGGATGGGGAATGCAATACCCACTCCTGGGGACCACTCTAGGAACACTATACTCCTGAGCCACACTATGGACTATTTTCATGTGGCCTGATGCCAAGTTATTCCTTGGGCTAGCCTTGTACAGCCTTCAGGCCTATTCACCTACTACACATCTATGAAGAAATGAACCTATGGATCTCAGTACTGGCAAATGTGTGTGTGTGTGTGTGTGTGTGTGTGTGTGTGTGTGTGTGTGTGCGTGTGTGCGTGTGTGTGTGTGTGTGTGTGTGTGTGTGTGTGTGTGTGTGTGTGTGTGTGTGTGTGTGTGTGTGTGTGTGTGTGTGTGTGTGTGTGTGTGTGTGTGTGTGTGTGTGTGTGTGTGTGTGTGTGTGTGTGTGTGTGTGTGTGTGTGTGAATAGTAAACCCAGTGTGTTCATTTGATGAATATCCCCTGTGACTGTGGTTATTAGCAATTGGATGTGTGTCTAAACAACAACACGTACCATTCTCCATTCTACAACAGATGTAAATCAACATATACCTGTGTACACCCTTCAACCCTGTAATCTGTGAGGCATATGCAATCACTGTGTTAAAAATAGAGGATTTCCCTGCACATACTGTACCCTGCCTATGACATGGTGGATGTGCCACCACACTGAAATACCTGTGGTCATGCTGCAGGGCCACATTCTGGTCATACACAGACACCTAGAGTAGAAATGGGATACAGCATGTGAGAACACATTCACTCAGCACATCACTTGTGGGGGGAGAAAGGTGTAAAGCTGGCACTAAATGTGTTGCCAGGACTGTGGCCAATATCTGTTGTCTCAAGATAGGTATTAACATTGTGCAGTAACTCACAGCACTTGTGTTTAATGCTGTGGAGGTTGTCGATGTAACTATCAAAGGCTGTTGTTACTGTTGTCATTGTCTGCTGCATCTCTGCCATCATAGATGCCAGTAGGGGATCCCATGTGGATCCAAAGTTGTGTTTGAGGTTAATAAGGGAGTTCAACAGTCATGGGACACCACCTTTCTCTGGAACAGTGTCCTCCTTCTGATGTGCACTTTAGTAATGGCAGGGGACCATCACATTGTCCCCCACTGTTTGGAGGACAGTCTGTGGGTTCATTTGGCTCTGGCTAGTAACATGCATTCATGTATCTGTTTGTACAGTGCATATGTGTATGATTCCACAGTCATGCAGCCATTTCCCATTGCCATGGGTGCAGTGAAGACATGCACCCCTGTTTTCATGGCTGCAAATCCAGCTTTGGAGAGGTTTTGCAAGGAGGTTACCTTTATGGGGGTGTGGCTGACATGTTGAGTTCCATGTAGATTACAGCCTGTGTGGATCTCACCATGCAGGGATTGACATATGTGGATGAGCAACAGTCCCATATCTAAGTAGTCAACACAGGGCAAGGTTGCTGCATCCTCTACTGGGGGTCAGTATGAGCTGGTCCAGGGCAATGGAAATGATGACTCCCAGAAGTGTTGGGCCACTGTACTGGTGCTTGGCCACTTTCCCCAAGTTATGGAACAGTAGTTGAAGACTCATACTATGTCAGTGTTGTGTTGGACCATCATAGATGGCAGGGTGTTGAGGAATATGCATTGATAGTCTAGGGACCTGATGTGGACCCATAGCAGGCTAAGGTCTGGATTGCACTACTACCCCAAGGCAGTTTTGCCATAAGTATCTACAATGCATTATGATGAGATAGTAGTCCAGAGGTGTTCCTACCCATAATGAATATGGAGACACCACCTGTGGAGGTGTGGTGTGGTCTATGTTTGGGGCCTGACAGATGTGGAATGCATCATAGCCTGATACTGCAAGTCTGCTGTCTGCTGCTGTGAGACACCTCTCCATTACAACAGACATGTGTCCTCCACTCCAACTGCTCTGAGTGACTGCATCCTGACAGTTAGATGTCTACTGTTGGGCAGCATGACCCTCAGATTGCATACATGTGTACTTGTTATAGTGGTAATAACATCAGTAACACTGCCTAATAAGGCACCATAGGGGTGGCAAGACACTTAGCCAGTAACTGGAAATCCAGCAGTAATGGATGTAAGACATCTGTGGCAGGTTATTGGGTTTTGTCAATCATTTCATCCCAAGTAGGGAGGTACTGGATCCCCTGAGAATAACACATACACTTAAGCCAATGTTGCAGTCAATCTGTTGGTAGTACTGCAGCATAATTCTGGGTGACAGAGGTGCACTGCCCAGGGCTGTTGTCACACCTGCCTGGACCACATAATCAAAGAGTTCAACCATGTCTCTTATCAAGTCATTCACACCCACATGGACACAGAGTGATACCCATAGTTGTTGCAGAGTGCCATAACTGGCTGTGTCATGTGTTGGATGCTGGCATGTGATAGATATTTGGCTGCTACCAGCTCCATATTCAACTTAGTGAGTGGGATATGTGTGTGCCTCAGTAATGAGTTGCTCATGATCACTGTATTGTGCAAGGTGGTTAGCCATAGGAGCTTAGGTTGAGGGGCACACTGTGTAGGTTAGAGGTGTGTCCCTTGGCATGTACCATGTTACTGTGTCTGAGTGGGTGTCTGTCTTGCTGGTCTGTGCTGTTTGGGTAAATGTCCATTGAGTGCTTCTGAGTAGGTGGGTGTGTGGCTTTTCACTGTATGTCATGGCTGTCAAAGTGGGTGTCATGGTGAGATACGTGTTCCACATGGTGTGATGCAGGTGTTGATCACATCCTCATGACCTGCTAG